>NC_043977.1:8307677-8607677 GCF_902148855.1 Sphaeramia orbicularis
AGTTTGGTCATTTACACAGAACTCTGATGATCCTGCAGAGCTGAGGACCTTAATGAAACCACTAACATGGAGATGGAGGAAGTCTATGAAAACGCTGAAGCTGTCAAAGCCTCCAGCTCAAGATCTTCAGAAAATCTCATAGGTGAGAGAATAGACCCCGGGTTTATAAATGTGTTTTTCCAGACTGGTCTCAGTGTTACTGTTGTTTTATTCTCTGGTCTGTTTCCTGTCCTCAGCTCCTCAGGTCTCAAACAGATGGTTACATGGAGCTGTTGTCTTTCTGGGTTCTTCTGGGTTTCCTGTGGTTGGACTCATTGTCCTTGGGGTCCATTGTGAGTCTGGATCAGACACTGCACAATTCTTATTATTTAGGCCTGATGACGTATATATTTAAGCCTCAAAAACTTGAACATCTACTGATGTAAACTATTTAATACCTGTTGATCCACTAATCCTGTGTTTTTCACCTTGGGGTCGGGACCTCACGTGGGGTCACCTGGAATCAAATGGGGTTGCCTGAAATTTCTAGAAATAGATAAAAAAAAAAAAATTACTAATAAAAAATACATGGTGAGTTGACAGAGACAATCCCAATCCATAACACACATGACCACTGTGAAGCTGAAACTGCAGCACTGTGGTTCTGTTTATCTGTCAAATGTTCTTTGTGGTCAGTTTCAGATGCTGCAGCTCTTTCATAATTCTAGTTTGAGTTCTTGTTTGTTCAGTATTAATTGTCCTCCTTGTAAATCACAGCTGGACTGACTGACATATCCTGACCAAGGAAAATAAAATCTCCCTTTGTGCAGTAATCTACACCTGGATTTTACTGCTCTGTCCATAATAATAGACATTATATAGACTAAATATCCACTAAAATTAATGTTTACTTACAGCATAGTATAGCAAACTATTACATGATCAAAACAAATTCATTTAGCAAAAAAAAAAAAAAAAGTCTTTGTTTTGAATGTCTGGGGTCGCCAGAAATTTGTCATGTTCAAATGGGGTCACGAGCCAAAAAAAGGTTGAAACCACTGCACTAATCCTATCAATACATGTAAATAATTGGTGTAAAATACAGTTGTAGCCATCAGATATCACCCATTTGAACGTTCAGTTAAGGAAATATTTGACTGAAAAAGTATCTTTCTCTGTTTTGATATAATAACCTTTGAATTTACTCTGAGCTTTTAAGAACATCTATATGATCAGTGAATGAAATATAAGAAATTACCTGGTTGTCAGTAAAAAAAAATTAAATGCAGAGGATAAGATTGTAATAAATGGCTGTAAATCACTTAGGAAAAGCTAAATAGACAAAAAAAAGTTGTAGATCTGTTAGGATTAATAGTGATGTAGTTCTCCAGACCGCTCTTGGTCTCAAGACCAATTTTTTGTGGTCTCGGTCTTGTCTTGGTCTTGACTCTCTTTGGTCTCGATGGGATTTGTACAAAACCACATCATCACAGAATAGTATCACTATTTATTACACACCCTCTTCAAGACATAAGGACAATATAATAGAAAAGATAATATGAATTTGATTTAAATAGTCATGACACTTTACAGCAGTGCCTTTTGCTCTACAATTGATTTGAGTAATCATGTCGTATCGATTCCAACTCTAGTCTGTTTTCGGTCTCGGCCTCAATAAGGCTTGGTGCTGGTCTCGCCTCATAGTCTTGGTCTTGGTCTGGATACCCTTTGGTCTCAGTAGTGTCTTGGTCTTGGTCTAGTTAGTCTTGACTACCACACTAAGGGTTAATCTAATCAACATAAATTCAGTATCTGCAGCAACAAGCACATCTTTTATTTAATCCTGCACTGAAAAAGCTCTACATTCTGCAAAATTATCAAAGTATCATCAGCAAAATGTGTTGATGTAGTCACGGTGCAGTAAACAGTCCATATTCAAAACTCATTTTAATGACTTTATAAACTGTAGCCGGTTTAATCTACAGGAAAGCATCATACTCTTGAAGGGAGAAAAGTCTGTTTTGCATATATAACAATGCATTTTCCAGTGAATCTAAGAGTTTATTAAACTTAAGAAGGAGAAGTTTAATCTCAGTCTTGTAGTTTGTAATATTTAGAATCTAAAGATTTAGAAATGCATAGTTTTCCTGAACAGAAAAGAGATGGTAAAACTGTAAAAGGATCTAAAACTGATGTAGGAGATGCATGAAACCTGCATAAATTGTTCATTCACCAAAAATCTGGAGGACCAGATCCACAACAGACCATGAAATGGGTGCAAATGAGTCCAAAATATTGTGTATAATTAACAAGCACTAACAAGGGTTGAATTCACGACATACTATGCTGCCATGAAGATAGCAGCAAAAGATATGCCTGTCCATTTGCATAGATGCAAATTAGGAAATGCCACATTTGGAGAAGAATTGGCCTCTTTTTATGCAAAGGGGTGTCCGATGCAAAAACATCTAATTACATCTAATCACACAATACCGGTGTAACACTGGAAAAATCTAAATTTTACCAAGTGCATTTTTCTCATTTCTAGTTCAAATATCTCATCACACTTAAAATAAGACAGAATCACCTAAAGAGGAAACTTTTCAGTGAGATGGAAAAGCTTGTTTAGACAAAAGATCTGGAAAATCTTATTTCAAGAAATCTTACCAAGATAATTTTCACTTGTTCCATTGGCAGATTTGTTTTTTTTTTTTTTTTGCTTGAGTCAAGCAAAAAAAAAATGAAATAAAAAAAAGTCTTGAATTAAGCAAAAAAAAATCTGCCAATGGAACAAGAGAACATTATTTATTTATTTATTTAATTTTTATTTATTTCGAACATGCAAAGAAACAAAATTAAACAAAACAAAGTAAAACATTTAAATGGACAGAATCTTTCTTCAGCCACATACAAGTCTGAATTTTGCATATGGTCGAAAAGGAATAGGAAGAAGTATAAACTTATCTAATCCAACCCCTCAGTGCTTTTACACCTTTATCACTAATGGAAGAACCAAACAATACAATTTTCCTAATTTTAGCATTTAACCACAACTAATACATAATGCAGTAATTGAATTATACACAACAGTATGTTCATGTCAGTACAGCCATACAAACAGACTCAACAGTTTTCTTCAATAATTACAGCAGATTTATCAGTACAACATCATCCATAAACAAACAGGCCTCATTGTCATTATTAAATACTGTACCTCTCAAGAATCAATTCTTTATATCGTTTTTAACTAAATTATGTTAGATATTTGTTTTATCTCCTCTAACAATTTGTTCCACAATTTTCCTCCACAGATGGCGATAGAGAAACTTTTTTAACATAGTGTGCACTTTATGGAATCGTGAAATTTCACTTTCCCCGTAAATCATAGACTCCCTCTCTTTCACAAAACATTTCTTGAATATTTCCCAGCAGGAAGTTTTTCTTTGCTTCATACATTATTTGAATAGTTTTGAATTCCACAAGGTCAACGTTATGATCTGAGTATGAGGACTGAACCCAAATGCAAGACCCAGAAGCAGACGTAAAAGTTACAGTGTTTTATTAAACAACAGGTTTAACTGACAAGTCTTGGATAGTGAAAGAATACAGATTCTTGAGGTCACAGAGTTCAGGGTTCTTCACCAGGTTTGTGAGGCGGACCGGAGACGGACCTTCACAGCCCAGACCGAAAACACACGTCGGGTATCTGACTAGGAGAGAGCAGAGGGATGTCAGTAAACAGACCAGGTCATACACGGTGAGGCAAACGGATAGGCAGCAGTACATTGGGATAAGACTAGCTCACGTACCAGTAAAACAGGCAAAAGGTCGAACACACGTTGAAGCAACAGCAGCTGAGGAACAGACAGGGTCGGGCGAAAGGCAGAGGTCTTGAGAAACAATCCAGGTCAAAAAAAACAGGCAGACAGACAAACAGGATCCAAAAACCGCTGGTAAGTAACACACTAGACGATACAAACTGGCACAGGACAGGGGAAAAACACAGGGCTTAAATACACAAGAGGGAGGGAAGACAATGAGACACAGGTGGAACAAATCAGGGCGGGGACAGGTAATCACACACAGGTGGAAATGATTAGGAAAGGAAGCAAAGACAACGGACATGACACATGAGGAGAACTTAACAAAACAAAACAGGAAGTGACAGACAAAACACACAAGACAGACAAAACCAGACTAATGTCTGGTGGCAGATGTGACGTCAATGAGTTTAAAGTTTTGACTGTAAAAATAGTGGATTTGTGAGTTCACATAAGATTTCTTGAAATCAGATTTTCCAGATCTTTTGTCTAAAAAACAAGTTCTTCTATCTCACTGAAAAGTTCCTCTTTAGGTGATTCTGTCTTATTTTAAGTGTGATGAGATATTTGGACTAGAAATGAGAAAAATACACTTGGTAAAATTTAGATTTTTGCAGTGGAGTAACCCCAAACAGTGTGACTGGAGCTGAAACCGTCTTCAGTCACATATTGGATGGATCATGTTCGTGTTGTGTTGTATGTTCAGTACTTCAATATGATGATCAGACTGCTTTATTACATATATACTATTTTATTTTCTGCTGTTCTCCAGTGTAACAGTTCCAGAAACACATTAATGCCTGTCAGATCTTGGCTGTTCTTTTAACCTTTAACCCTTCGGTCCTCCTCAGGTATTTTTACATATCACTAGTTTTCTTCAAAATAAAATGTTGACATTAGAGAATGTACACTTATATAGTGTAATGGCAATGAGATTAATAAATGTGCTTATAATGAAAGTCAATGGGGCCTTTTTGTCTGTGTGGATAACCAGGGGGATTATCTGACACTACAGAAAAAATACTCATGCAATCAAATCAATTTTGTTCCTAATCTTGACACATCCAATGTTCTGATTACATCCAATGTTCCATCCTCCTACTATTTATTATATGGAAAATATTGGATTTTTTGCATGGTGTTTTGTTTTTAAAATAATAATCATTCAGAATTCAAATAGTTAAACTTGTATTAAAGGTTTAAAGCCTGCAAAAAATGTTTGAATGTTTGGTAGTTGTGAGCAGGGCTGGAAGTTGTTTAAAAGATTTAATTAAAAAAATATATTGATGTATGATGATTTTATACTAGTTTTTTTTTTGTGTGTGTGTGCATTTTTGCCATGAAGGTAACAAGAGGGTAGTGAATTTGAGGAGGGCATAAGGGTTAAGACCTACTACCATTTTTGTGATGACTTCCAAATAAAGTTTTCTGTCCGTTCAATGTTTCCTAAGTCACTCACCACCTTTTATTATATTATCTTGTGCATTTTGCGTTTTTTCAGCCAAAATGAGGTATTTAACTCTATTTACTGAACAAGTTGATGTTTATAAAAGCTCAGAGCAAATTCAAAGATTGTTCTATCAAAACTATTAAATACAAAAGGACCTTTTTTTGACTATTATTGTTTTGACTTCTTTGTCCTTCGTGACTAGTCTAAGAAGCAGTATTTGTGATGTGTTTTTATATTTTTATCCATCTTATAATGTGTATTTATATTCTTATTAATGTATTTATGTGTGTGTGCACGTCTATCTATCTATCTATCTATCTATCTATCTATCTATCTATCTATCTATCTATCTATCTATCTATCTATCTATCTATCTATCTATCTATCTATCTATCTATCTATCTATCTATCTATCTATCTATCTATCTATCTATCTATCTACCCTACTCATCCATCCATCCATCCATCCATCATGTCTAGGTTGTAATTATTCTTAAGATAAGTGGCTGAATGTAAATTCTGAGTTTGTGAATATTTTTCTAGTTACTGGGGGAAAAATCAAAGGTAAATACAATGCACAGGTGTATTTATTTGTGTCTCAGCTACCAGACAGTTCTCTAAATTGACTGAGGAGAGAGACCAGCTTTGCAAAACACTCATCGAAATGACTGGCGCACTTCACGAGCTTTGTACGGGTGAGTCCAACCCTAAACAGCTGTAAACTAGAAAAGCACTCAGAGAGTGCAGACCTCCGCCAAGGCAGATCTGCCCCCCCGATGACCACCAAAATTTAATCACTGGTTCCTTGTGCCAGTATCAACATTTCCTGTAAATTTCATGAAAATCCGTCCATAACTTTTTGAGTTATCTTGCTAACAAGCAAACAAACTAGAAGCACTCGGAGAGCGCAGACCTCCGCCAAGGCTGATCAGTGGGCCCCCCCGTGGGCCCCCCCACCCCCGATCACCCCCAAAAGTTAATCATTTCTTCCTTATCCCATTTCCAACAAACCCTGAAAATTTCATCAAAATCTGTCCATAACTTTTTGAGTTATGTTGCACACTAATGGACAGACAAACAAACAGACAAACAAACCCTGGCAAAAACATAACCTCCATGGCGGAGGTACAAACCCACACAACACACAGTCAAATGCATGTCGGTCACACACTACCACACTAAACTGATCAGCTGAGACTTCATTTGAGCTAAACATGTCAAGTAAAATTGACACTTATTCTCTGAATGTATGATATTTTTGCTGCTTTTGCTGAAAAAAACTAAACACATCAAATCAACTGGACCTGTCCTGGATGCTGCTTTGGAACCAAATCATTACGATCATCTATTTCAATTAATTATTATTATTATTATTTCTAATTATTGTAACTCAGTCTCATCCCACGTTGCACGAACTTTTTCTTGAATGTGTCACAGTTTGAATGCAAGGAATGGATGTACAGTATAAGTGGAACATGTTGGGTTCACACTGTGAACAATGGAATACAAAACAAAGTGTATTTATTATCGCTGGGTTATTTTTACATTTGCATTTTTGACGTTATTGGATATATATTTTCTTATGTAATGGAAATATGGACACTCCTTATAATATGTAGTACTATATTACTACACTGAGCATTAAGCATTAAATTAATAGTGCTTGTTTGAAATCATTAGACCACACTGGAAAAAATCAAAATTTTACTAGGTGTATTTTTCTTATTTCTTGTCAAAATATCTCATCACACTTAAAATAAGACATAATCACCTAAAGAGTAACTTTTCAGTGAGATATTAGAACTTATTTTTAGACAATAGTTCTTGAAAATCTTATTTCAAGAAATCTTACCAAGATAATTTTAACTTGTTCCATTGGCAGATTCTTTTTTTGCTTAATTCGAGATTTTTTATTTTTTTTTGCTTAACTCAAGCAAAAAAGATTTGTCAATGGAGCAAAAAAAAATTATCCTGTAAAATTCCTTGAAAGAAGATTTTCAAGATGTATTGTCTGAAAATAAGTTCTTCTGTCTCACTGAAAAGTTACTCTGTAGGTGATTCTGTCTTATTTTAAGTGTGATGAGATATTTGAACTAGAAATGAGAAAAATGCACTTGGTAAAATTTATATTTTTTCATGTGTATAATGAGAAAATAACATCATGTCTCGTGTCTTCAGTGACAAAAACTTAAACAATGTCTGTTACTCCAACTTTTTTCCATGTCAAATCCTTTTAGTATTTATGTTTAGTGTTGAATGACTTTGTAAATTACACCATAGTCTTCATCAACTCCATCTTCCATCTGTATCTTCCATTAACATTATCTGTGGTTCATGTTTTACTGTTAGGAGATTCAACAGTGAGGCTGGTCAACTCCTCCACCCACTGCTCCGGCAGAGTGGAGGTTTTCCACAGTGGACAGTGGGGAACGGTGTGTGATGATGACTGGGACCTGTCTGATGCTGAGGTGGTGTGTCGACAGCTGGGCTGTGGCAGGGCCCTGTCGGCTCCAAGATATGCACATTTTGAACAGGGTTCAGGTGTGATTTGGTTAGATAACGTCATGTGCACAGGTACAGAGTCAAACCTCATGGAGTGTCAACACCAAGGGTTTGGAATTCATGACTGTGGACATCATGAGGATGCAGGTGTCGTCTGTGAAGGTAAACACATGTGTACAAATGGAAAAAATAATTGAGGCATGACATTGTGTCTACTGTAAAAAAATACATCATTTCATTTGAGAAAAATAGAAAAGTGTTAAATGACATCAGGTTAGCAAACCTGTGATGTACCCAAGTTGTCAGTGTTATTCTCAGGTTAGAGGTCAAAGGTCAGAGGGAAAAAGTCATGGTATGGATGTCCTGTATGGACTCCATTTATGCCTTCCTAAAATCCATTTCTATTCAAGAAGAACCAGACTGCCTCTAGATGTGGTCCACACAGATCTAATCTAAATAGTTTTGTCCCTAACTCAAGAATTTAAATAACAAATGTAAAGACAATTTCATGCATAGAAATTCCAATACAATATGAATGTGTGATGACATTTTATATCCAAAAGGTCCGACATCATCTTGACTGTTACAAATGTAATATTGTGTCAAACATTTGGAAAAAATATTCACTTGCAATCACAGTTACCTGACAAAAGCTAGTTTCAGCCATAACTCAAGATTTAATATCTTCTTCTCAATCACTCCATTCTCCCTGGAAGAATAGACAAAAAAAATAAATAAATAAAATGGCTGGTGAAAACCAGTGCACAGAAGACCACTAATACCATTTTTAGTTTGTCCCCAAAGACAAAGAAGGTAAAACTGAAAATTAACGGAGAGTCCATACCAGAAGAGGACAGTCCCTCTTATTTAGGAGTGATCTTCGATAGAAGACTGACCTGGAAACCACAGACAGCAAAGGCTGAAACAAGGGCCAAGAGGTGCCTGGCATTTATGAAAAAACTAGCCGGTACCAACAGGGGTGCAGATGCAGGAATTCTAAAGAAAGTCGACAAGGGAAGAGTACAACCAATATTAGAATATGGGATCACCTCATGGGGTACTGCAGCTAAATCCAACCTTGAAAAAATAAGCAAAGTACGAAACCAAGCTGCCCAACTTATGACTGGTGCTCTAAGGTCAACACCCATACAGGAACTGGAAAACATCACCAGACTAGAACATATTAGAGATCCGCGAGACAGAAAGATACTGATCCAGGCAGCCAAGTTTAAAAGACTATCAGAGCATCCAATGAAAGAAAGGATGTCCCAGCCCACCAGGAGGACATTAAAACAAATTAGTTTTATTCAACAAACAGGGAAACAAAGAAAACCAGGATATCCTAGATCAAAAGCCAACAGTGATCCCTCAGTACCTAGAAAAACCCAGCATGGAGCAACAAAAACTTCCTCCAAATAAAATGCAACATCCATGGCTTTAGATGAAACGATGTATGAAAAAAGGTCTGTCACCACAGAACACATTCACATGTCAAACCCTCTGGAATGTTGGACCCACATCTACACAGATGGCTTTGCAGATGAAGCAGGAAAAAATGGTGAAGCAGGAATATATATTAAATACCGAAAAGACAAAGAAGAAAAACTCTATTGCTACCAGCCTATGATCAACTAAGTACAAGGTCGAAGCAGTAGCACTGAAGACAGCTGCTGACCACGTCAAATATCACCCCCACACCTCCAAAAATGTTGTTCTCCTTATGGATGCACAATCTGTCATACAGGCCCTAGAAACATCTAACAAGAAATAAATGAATAGTTCATCCGCTGCCCTCAACATGCTTAGACAAGATCACATAGTCTGGATTCTGTGGATCCCATCACACTGCAACATGCATAGCAGTGAAACTATATACTGGCAAAGACAGGATCCAGACTAGAGCAGGAAAACAAAGCAATTTCTTTTCAGGAAGCAAAAACAATCATCAATACTAAGCAACACAACAAGTGGAATTTTCAGCACCATCAACAAAACTAACACGACCCATAATACCTGCTGACACGACCTGAGCAGGTAATTATCTTCCAACTGCGCACTGTTCACAACACGCTCAATCATCACCCACACAACAAACTTAAGACTGGCCAGACGGACCAGCGCCCATGCCAGACTGGCAGTCAGACACTGTCCCAAATATCATGACCTAAGGCCAAAACTGGGGACAGAGGAGACCACTCTAAAACACAAACTCTACGGTGCGTTGGAGGACCTTCGACAGATGACAACTTCCATCACAGAGACTGGAGTGTCCATTTAGAGTGAAACATCTGGTTGAACTTATGGTTCTTGCTTTATTAATGGACATCACAGTCCATCTTTCATCTGTATTTTCCATTAACATTGTGTGTGGTTCATGTTTTACTGTTAGGTCGTTCAACGGTGAGGCTGGTAGGCTCCACCACCCGCTGCTCCGGCAGAGTGGAGGTTTTCCACAGTGGACAGTGGGGGACGGTGTGTGACTATGACTGGGACCTGTCTGATGCTGAGGTGGTGTGTCGACAACTGGGCTGTCGTGAGGCGCTGTCGGCTCCAGGAGATGCACATTTTGGACAGGGTTCAGGTGTGATCTGGTTAAATAATGTCCTGTGCGGAGGTACAGAGTCAACCCTCATGGACTGTCAACACCAAGGGTTTGGAATTCACAACTGTGGACATCAGGACGATGCAGGTGTCGTGTGTGAAGGTAAAATCATGTGTATAATGAGAAAATAACATCATGTCTCCTGTCTTCAGTGACAAAAACCTAAACTGTTTTTTTACACCAAATTTTTCAATCAACAATTGGTTTAGCATTTATGTTTAGTGTTGAATGACTTTTTAAATTACACCATAGTCTTCATTAACTCCATCTTCCTTCTGTATCTTCCATTAACATTATCTGTGGTTCATGTTTTACTGTTAGGAGGTTCAACAGTGAGGCTGGTAGGCTCCACCACCCGCTGCTCCGGCAGAGTGGAGGTTTTCCACAGTGACTGGTGGGGAACGGTGTGTGGCTATAACTGGGACCTGTCTGATGCTGAGGTGGTGTGTCGACAGCTGGGCTGTGGCAGGGCCCTGTCGGCTCCAAGATATGCACATTTTGGACAGGGTTCAGGTGTGATTTGGTTAGATAATGTCATGTGCACAGGTACAGAGTCAAACCTCATGGAGTGTCAACACGAAGGGTTTGGAACTCCCTACTGTGGACATCACGAGGATGCAGGTGTCGTCTGTGAAGGTAAACACATGTGTACAAATGGAAAATATAATTGAGGCATGACATTGTGTCTACTGTAAAAAAAATATACATCATTTCATTTGAGAAAAATAGAAAAGTGTTAAATGACATCAGGTTAGCAAACCTGTGATGTACCCAAGTTGTCAGTGTTATTCTCAGGTTAGAGGTCAAAGGTCAGCGGGAAAAAGTCATGGTATGGATGTCCTGTATGGACTCCATTTATGCCTTCCTAAAATCAATTTCTATTCAAGAAGAACCAGACTGCCTCTAGATGAGGTCCACACAGATCTAATCAATATCTGATCATCACATTTTTACACCTTCATTAACTTGCACTTTTGTGATCTGGATACAGACTGGATTTTAATATCATGTGTAAACAGGATCTGTGAGAAGGTCTGTCCATCAGATGGTCCCCAGTATGTTTAATGTGAGATATGTCAAGGCAGGCTTAACAGAATGTCCCATATTTTGACACAAATGTTCATTTAGATTCAAGCATGAATGGTTTGGAATTTGGTGACCAATAGTTTTAGTCCCTCACTCAAGAATTTAAATAACAAATGTAAAGACAATTTCATACATAGAAATTTCAATACAATATGAATGTGTGATGACATTTTATATCCAAAAGGTCCGACGTCATCTTGACTGTTACAAATATAATATTGTGTCAAACATTTGGAAAAAATATTCACTTGCAATCACAGTTACCTGACAAAAGCTAGTTTCAGCCATAACTCAAGATTTAATATCTTCTTCTCAATCGCTCCATTCTCCCTGGAAGAATAGACAAAAAAAATAAATAAATAAAACGGCTGGTGAAAACCAGTGCAAAGAAGACCACTAATACCATTTTTAGTTTGTCCCCAAAGACAAAGAAGGTAAAACTGACAATTAACGGAGAGTCCATACCAGAAGAGGACAGTCCCTCTTATTTAGGAGTGATCTTCGATAGAAGACTGACCTGGAAACCACAGACAGCAAAGGCTGAAACAAGGGCCAAGAGGTGCCTGGCATTTATGAAAAAACTAGCCAGTACCAACAGGGGTGCAGATGCAGAAATTCTAAAGAAAGTCGACAAGGGAAGAGTACAACCAATATTAGAATATGGGATCACCTCATGGGGTACTGCAGCTAAATCCAACCTTGAAAAAATAAGCAAAGTACGGAACCAAGCTGCCCAACTTATGACTGGAGCCCTAAGGTCAACACCCATACAGGAACTTCTTTTCAGGAAGCAAAAACAATCATCAATACTAAGCAACACAACAAGTGGAATTTTCAGCACCATCAACAAAACTAACACGACCCATAATACCTGCTGACACGACCTGAGCAGGTAATTATCTTCCAACTGCGTACTGTTCACAACACGCTCAATCATCACCCACACAACAAACTTAAGACTGGCCAGACGGACCAGCGCCCATGCCAGACTGGCAGTCAGACACTGTCCCAAATATCATGACCTAAGGCCAAAACTGGGGACAGAGGAGACCACTCTAAAACACAAACTCTACGGTGCGTTGGAGGACCTTCGACAGATGACAACTTCCATCACAGAGACTGGAGTGTCCATTTAGAGCGAAACATCTGGTTGAACTCATGGTTCTTGCTTTATTAATGGACATCACAGTCCATCTTTCATCTGTATCTTCCATTAACATTATGTGTGGTTCATGTTTTACTGTTAGGTCGTTCAACGGTGAGGCTGGTCAACTCCACCACCCGCTGCTCCGGCAGAGTGGAGGTTTTCCACAGTGGACAGTGGGGGACGGTGTGTGACAATGACTGGGACCTGTCTGATGCTGAGGTGGTGTGTCAACAACTGGACTGTGGCAGGGCCCGGTGGGCTCCAGGAGATGCACATTTTGGACAGGGTTCAGGTGTGATTTGGTTAGATAATGTCCTGTGCAATGGCACAGAGTCAAACCTCACTGAGTGTCGCTACCGAGGGTTTGGAATTCACAACTGTGGACATCAGGACGATGCAGGTGTCGTGTGTGAAGGTAAAATCATGTGTATAATGAGAAAATAACATCATGTCTCCTGTCTTCAGTGACAAAAACCTAAACTGTTTTTTTACACCAAATTTTTCACTCAACAATTGGTTTAGCATTTATGTTTAGTGTTGAATGACTTTTTAAATTACACCATAGTCTTCATCAACTCCATCTTCCATCTGTATCTTCCATTAACATTATGTGTGGTTCATGTTTTACTGTTTGGAGGTTCAACAGTGAGGCTGGTAGGCTCCACCAGCCGCTGCTCCGGCAGAGTGGAGGTTTTCCACAGAGAGTGGTGGGGAACGGTGTGTGGCTATGAGTGGGACCTGTCTGATGCTGAGGTGGTGTGTCGACAGCTGGGCTGTGGCAGGGCCCTGTCGGCTCCAACAAATGGACGGTTTGGTTATTTTTCAAGTGTGATTTGGTTAGATAACGTCATGTGCACAGGTACAGAGTCAAACCTCATGGAGTGTGACCACCAAGGGTTTGGAATTGACAACTGTTATGAAGAGGATGCAGGTGTCGTCTGTGAAGGTAAACACAAATCACCAGAAATTAGTGGAAAACATGTTTGATGTGGAGAATTAGGTTTACTTTTTCAGCATTGTTTTCCCATCTTGATAGAAAAATGACTGTGTGTCAGTTGTGTTCTTATTACTGGGTAGTCTTACATAAATGGCCTAATCTGTTATGGTTTTTATGCCTCGGTCAACTCTGGCCAGAGGGGTATTGGGATCATTTTGTTGTCTGTTTGTCTGTCCATTCAATGATGTAATTGCATTATCTGAAGAATGCATTGAGATATCCGCACCAAATCTAGACTGTGGATGGATGTTAGTATAGAGCAGAAGCCTCTGAAAATAGGTGACCTATAGGGCCTATAAGGCAGGAACTGTCAACACAATCTGACACCATATTTGGCTGAGGAGTATTAAAAGTGTGCAGCAGGTTATGTTTGTATGTGCTGGAATGTGATTGTTCTTTGTATCAAGAACAGGTAATTCTCATCTTACAATGTCATTGTGTACGCCAGGCCCGGACTTGGTAATCGGGAGGACCGGGACAATTCCCGGTGGGCTGGTAAAATATTTAGGCCGCGAGGGCCGGAGTTCACTTTAAATATATATGAATTTTGGGGGTTTTTTTGGCTGGGGGGGGGGTTCAGTCATAGCATTGGGTTCATCGCGTAAACTGCAACCGCTGTTCCTGGGCCCCACCCCCTGTACTAGCAAGCAGACGCAGACGCACCGTGACCTGCCGTAATCTGTCCTTACATACGGTTAGTAGCTCTGTACTGTAGCTGTGGAGCATATACCATCTGTGCTCTGTAGGCTGTGGATGGTCAGCTGTGTTTGCTGTTTTAATGGAAAGAACAAGGGTGGTGCAGAGAAGGCAAGAATTAAAAAGAGGAAAGCTCTGGAAGCAAACGCAGCCAAATGTGACAAAATCTGCAACTTTTTCACAAAAACTACCTCCCGGTTGGAAACAACTAATTAGGACGATGAACCGGGTAAACCACCTTTCAAGTTAGTTAATTATCGAGTCAGTGAATTGTGTGGCTTTGTGGCGTGGAACATAACGTTATGCAGTTTAAATAATAGTATGATGCAACGCCCCAGAACTGGGAAACTTTGTCTTGTAGCTCCTCAGAGTCAGAAAGCAGATCCAGCAGCAGACACCAGCCATGAGCCCACAAGTCCAGAGTGGGCAGGTAGGACTGCTCAGAGAGGGAAGAGGATTAGAAGAAATAGGCTCCAATGAAGAGTATGGTGTAGGCCTGTTCAATATGAAAGGTGCTCTGAGATGCTCCAGGATTCAGCACAACATGAATGAAACTGACACCAAGGCTTTGAAAATAGAAGATTTGTGCTGAGAATTCTGACCATTTTTAAAATGTGATTTAATGTCAGAAGCAGAGCCAGGAGCCAGTAGTGATGAGAGGATTGTTCCTGTCAGGATGGAAGGAAGAGGTGAGCTGTTGGAACAGACTGTGTGAACAAGCATTAATTCCAGTAAAACCACTTTCTATACCCAAACGATAATACTGGCCTATTTTATTTTTATTATTAAAAGTGAGACAGTAAATACACAAAGCCCACAATTGAAAGACAATAGTAATATTAAATAAGCCTGCATATTTTGCCAATGTAAATATCTGAATTGGTTAAGTAAGTCCAAATGTCTGTAGATATTATTTTTTATTGTGATCCAGGTGCAGGTGAGTCTAGGGAAACTGGAGGAAGTGTGAAAGGGAGAGCAGAGTCTACTGATGACAGAGGAGCAGCTCAGCAGCACAACCCTGAACCACTAGGCACAAATGACACAGATGCAGATGAGTCTGTTGTTAGCTTTGATTGCTTTGCTCGCCCTCAGTCACAGGATACACATATATTTTTTTCTTATCATCCTCATCAAACCCCTAATATCACTGTACCAAAAGTTTTCAATAGCAAAGATAGAACAAACCGCAAGTAAGTTGTGATGGAAATCTTTTGTTGCAGAGGATACAAAAATGATAGAGTTATTAGAAAGTGCAGCAGGCTTTATTTTTTGTATTATTTTTTTATTTAATATTTTTATATATTCTTTTATTTCATTTCAAACATTTTAAAGGTTTGAAAAATGTTAACACTTATAAGAACAAAAATATAGATTCTGTTATTGTTGTGTTGTGAGGAATAATAATGTTGGAGATGTGGATGTGCACTCACTGTTGAAATAAATCCACATTGTGAAGCAACCTTTACTTGCACTGAATTGGAAATATTTTAGAAAATACACTGAATTACAAGGCTTTGCAGAACAGTGTGTAGACCTAACATGTAAGGTTATAATTCCATAATTTTAATAATAATTGGTCGTGATCTAAAGTGGGCCGGTCTGAGGTATGAAACTCCAGGGCTGAAAATGAGTCTCAGTCCGGCCCTGGTGTACGCTAAACGTCATCCTGTGTGTGAACTGTTAAGTTTTGTTATCATGTGTGTAATGGGTGCAGTAATTGACTGACACAGGAACTTTTAGGTGTAGAAGTGTCTTCCTTTTGAATGGTTAGCAGAGATCTCTCCTCACACCTCACACAATTCACTGCAGTATTCCTCTGTTTTTGTACTGAGATGTTCAACACTCTTTCTGAATGTTTGTTACCTGGTCATCTATGATTCCTGATGTTTATGGATCAATTTCATTTAATTTCACATATTTATTTCAAACCTGCTACCACATTTATACACTTAACAGACGACAACTGGACAACACATGGTTTGAAAAGGGGATGGAAGAAGGATTGCTTTTAAAAGTCCAACCCCTCACACCACACAACCCATCACAACATTTCACTACACCAACACAGAACAATACAGAACATTATAGAACAATATAGAACATTACAATATCACATCCTCACAAGACAGGAACATAAACAGGCCTGGACACACTCTGACCCCATACCCACTCCCTCTAATGGCACCCACACTGTTTAGAGCACAGGTGTCAAACATGTGGCCCAGGGGCCAAAACCGGCCCCTCAAAGGTTCCAATCCGGCCCATGGGATGAATTTGCAAAGTGCAAGTTAGGGCATCAAACTCAAAAATAATACCATAATAACCTACAAATAATGACAACACCATTGTTTTCTCTTTGATTTAGTGCAAAAAACAATAAATTATGAAAATGTTTACATTAACAAACTATCCTTCAACAATAAAATGTGAATAACCTGAAATGTCTGAAGTAAATTAAGTGCAATTTTAACAATATTCTGCCTGTTACTGAATGTTTTGTGCCTTTGTAGATCTGATCTGTAATGCATATGTATAAATGATAAGTCAAGGCAGAATATTGACAAAATTGTACTTATATTTCTTTACAAATTTCATTTTGTTCAGGTTATTCACATCCTTTTGTTTGGATAGTTTGTAAATGTAAATATTGGCATAACTGGATTTGGATTTTTGCGCTAAAACAATATGGAGTTGACATTATTTATTGGCTATCATGCTATTATTGTACTGGTTCAGCCCACTTCAGATTAAATTAGGTTGAATGTGACCCCCGGAAGAAAATGAGTTTGACACCACTGGTTTAGAGCATCAGTGTCACTGTATCTCCTCCAAGTACTTCTTCATTATTTGTTTTTTAAACATTCTTTTAAACTGAAAAATATTTGCACACTCTTTTAATCTGCTAAACCATTCCACAGTACTACTCCCCTTACTGAGATGCACATTGATTTTAAGGTAGTTCTTACCTTTGGTTGGCACCATTTATTATTACCTCTGAGATTGAATTTATGTTGAGAATCTCTGTCCTCAAATAATTTTTGAATATTACCTGGAAGACGTTTTGTTGATGCCCTAAACAGGAGTTGTGCTGTTTTGTAATTCACCAAATCTATTCATTTGAAGTCTACTGACTGGAGAAAAAGTGGGTTGGTGTGGTCATTATAATGAGCTTTATGAACCCTTCTAAGAGCTTTTTGTTGAAGGCAAATCAATGGCAACAGCCTGTTTCAGTAACAGTGGTAATAGTTTCATGATTTTTGTATCATTTTTGTTTTTGAAATGTTGACTGGAATAACTGATCAATAACAGCATCAATAAATAATCTACATACCTGAGATTGAAAAAAAAAAAAGCAAAATTATTTAATTATTTAATTATTATTAAATCAAAATTATTCAATTACCACAATTATGCCTTGCTTCATAGCTTTTGTATGAGCTATATTCAAATGATCTCCACTTAATTTAGCATCGATAGGATTGATAGTTGGCTTAAGTGGTAGAAGAAGTCCTCAGATCTTTGAAGATACTACAAAAACACAGGTAAAATATTCCGCTACATGAAAAGTTCTACATTAAAATCATCCTTAAGTAAACATGAATTATCAGCTGCTAAGAATAATAATAGTAGTTAAGTGCAACCGATTCCTTGACCCTCAATAGTGTTTAGAATAAAATAATAATGTTTAACTGTATTTAGTTATGGATAGAATCTAAATAAATAGTAACATGAGTTTAATTACATTCTTAAACTCTTTCCATCTTTTTCTATCTGCATTATTTACTCGTGTTGTAAATGTAAACGTATACTTTGCCTGTTTGATATTATAACTCACAGAAAGCCCATGTGCAGCCGGATGGCAGCTGTTCAACAGCAGCTGTTACTTCTTTTCACGTGTGACTGGATCCTGGGAAACCGGCAGAAGAGACTGCAGAATGAACGGAGCAGATCTGGTGATCGTAAACAGCACAGAAGAACAGGTATTACAAAAGTAAACCTAGAACGGAATCATTAAGCATTAGTTGAATTCTTACAGCTGATGTCAAGCCCCAAACAAAACTCAAAGATATGTTTTTTGACAAATGTCCATCAAAGAAATCTCAAATATGGAATTAACTTCTTCCCTCAGAGTCAGTGGCTCATCTTGGCTTTAGAGGGAGTGCAGTTCTGTCTGAAACTGAACTTTGCTTTGGTTCTGTTTCCCTCTGACATCCCCATAGAGTTCTGTGATGGTAATTCAGAGGAAAATTGGTGCAAAAACAGAAACAAATCAGAAAATAACATTAACCTGTTAAACTCTAGGCCACTTGTTTCCAGTCAGAATCATTTCAATGTAACACAAATCAATGGATTAACCAATAACTGATCATTTTTTTCGCAACTGTATGTAACAGGATCTGGGCCTGTCCCCCGTCACCTTTCCTCAACTCCCAGCCCCGTTTGTCTATTTATTTATTTATTCATTTATTTATTTGTTTAATTACAGGACAGTGTGTATTGGCATTAGTTACAAAGAACAAGATGTGTGCACCAGATTTAGCAGAGAAGCTAATTTCCATCTGTTGTCCTGGACAAACGACTAACACAACAAACATCACTTAGATTACCAAACCATAATATACTGGAAGAAAACTGTTAAACATGACAGATATAGAAAAGTCTGCTCAGATTGAACGGCTTCATCCAAACACAAAAAATACATTCAATACATGCAATACATTCTAAAAATACACTAACTTTACTAGAGCAAGAATAAGATAGAAAGGATAGAATGAGAAGAAGAGACAGAAGAAAAAGAAAAAAAGAGCAAAAAGAATAAATAAATAAATAAATAAATAAATAAATAAATAAGCTAATTGTGCAATTGCAAACCAGACATAGAAAAAAGTGCAAGTAAAAACTATTGGGCTAAAATCTTCAGTAGAACTAACCCAGACAGTTTATCTAATGCATGTGTGCACAGATGAGTCCAGTCCAGTCCAGTAGGACAGGACTGGATTTGTTTGTTTGATTTGTTGGTGGATGCAGCAGTAGGGGTGGGCTGCCCGATTCTTTGTCTCGGTTTCTCCTGTTTTGTCATAAGTAGGAAGGTTTGACTGTATTTTGGTTACTCTTTCTTTTGCAGGTCAGCCTTGGTTCCTCAGATAGTTGACTTATGTTTGTTAAGATAAAGCTGCAGCTATGCTTAATTTATGCATCACATTTATTCATGTGATTTGTAAATAAATCATAGGTCTGTTTAAGTGCACAAAGCTGCATCCTGGGGGTTTCTCTGTGGCTTGGGAGTGAGGGAAGGTGTCCACTTATTCATGTCATGTCCTGGGGTCTCCTAGCCGGAGCGTAACACCCACATGACGTCCGTCAGAAAGTCGTTCATTCCATCCCTGGCTGTTTGACGCCCCCGGTGTTTACACTGAAATAAGAAGATTTACTTTGATTTTCCCATGTAATAAAGAACATGTATCATTTGTTTCAATAAATTTGTTATAGGAATATGGATTTTATTACCAATATTTAACGCCTAGTTACTTTTCACCCACCCTATAGATCTGGTAGCTGACACTAATATTCCTTTGGAGTTAAACTTATTCTCTGGTTAATTCTCAAATTTCACATTTTGACCCCAGACTGTATCTTAGAAACTTCAGCCAACCAGCATTTTCAACTTGATTTTTCTTTATCAGTGACTCACACGTGGTAAAATTTCACTCCTTTTATTCTGGAAGCATTTTACTTGTAGACCAGTGGCATGAGCAATGACATACTTTGCCTGTGGGTGCTTCTATGAAACTGGTCCTAAAAACAGGACATGGGGCTAAAAATTCAAACCAGATGTAGAGTAACGTTATAAAGCAAGTGTGGAAGTACTTTGGGTCTATTTTAAAAATAAGTACTGAGATAAAACAGAAACTATTTTTCAGATAAAACACATTTTTATATTATTTTTACATTATTTTTAATTTAAAAAAAAAAACAACGCATGTAACACGGTCAAAAGGACACAAAAATTATGCTCTACTATTTTTTTGAATATCTCTTTATTCTCTCACAGGTACATTTTGGGAATCGAAGTAAATATTCAAGGCAGAGTGTTTCACAAAAATGGCCCCTGTTACAAAATCATTCACGATTTGTATGCGTTTAACTGGGCAGGTTCTGTATGTAACACCAGTGGACACGAATGGTTACGTACAAAACCTGGGATGAGACTGAGATTGATGAAAAACCCGCAGGTCTGGATTAGAAAAACCACTGGGATCGACGCTTTTAACAGTGTCTTTATTTAGAGTCGATATAAGACCATTTATAGACAAGTTTTCAGATCTAATGCACTGACACCTATAGGTAGCTTTTACTGTCCATATTTGGGTCCTATTTTTGGCCCCAATATTATATTAAAAATTCATTAATTATGGGATGGCTCAGAGCAAGAGTATAATTTATTTTGCATTTATCTGAGGTCATCATTAGGTCCATCCTGGAGGGAAATATGCCTACATTTACCTTTTATTATTGGGTGTAAAAAGCTGGTTCCAAAATGAACCCAGTTTCATAGAAGCACCCCTGTATGTACACCTTTTTTTTTTTTTATTGCATCTACAACAGAACTTCATCTCACGGTTCAACAAGAACTCTTGGATCGGTCTGAGTGACCTTGAAGAGGAAGGAACCTGGAAATGGGTGGATGGATCTCCATTAACTCAGCAGTAAGGAAGAAAAGTTCCCCTCTTTGGTTCAATTCAGACATTATTAGAGGGATGTTTCCCAGTAGTGTTTCTGTGTGTTTTATTTAGGTACTGGAGTCAAGGGGAGCCGAACCATGTCCATGATGAGGACTGTGTGCACATGCATTCCTCAACAGGCCTGTGGGCTGATGTGAGCTGTGATAACAGCCTGTACTGGATCTGTGAGAAAATGGGAATGGATTAGAGATATCGATTACAGAACCAGAATCGCTTCATTCTTATCAAATCCCATCCATACAAATAACTTCAGTGAAATCCTTTCCTCACATGTAGTAAAATAATAAAAAAAAAAAATTGGTTATTGTCCGAGCTAGGGTTGGGTGAAAAACGTTATCAATCCAATATCCATAATGATCCCTATAAATGTCACATCGCTGTGTCTTAATGGCAAAGTTTTGGTCCTGAGTGACAATTTATGGAAACACATTATTTTTTGTAGTTTTACATTATTTGTCAAGAACAACAACAACACACCATGTAAAAATAAGACAGAAGGGACATAAAAGGGTCAGATATTGCCTCTGATGTCATGATTTAATGCTAATTTTGCTGATTTCTGTGCATTTTAAGATGTTAAAAATCAGTTATTCCTGATGCTAAACTCTTCTATCATACAAAAAATGAGACATGAATAAAACTGAGCAACAGTAAAACATTTTTGATATTGTAGTTAGTTTAGAAAGTGTGTACAAACTAAACCCTAAAAACAGAAGGAACTGCATTACGATAATTATATTTATTGCACGATTGTAATGATTTGAATGTTATCACCTAACCCTAGTCCGAGCATCATCTAAATAGGATAACATGTTTTTGATTATTATTTCTCTTGGTTTATTGTGTGTACTACTACATTTGTGTAGACATTACATGTGGTTGTTGGGTGGTGGGATTGACTACTACAAGTGTGTTATACTTTTGTGACGTAATTGGAGATTGTGGTGGAAGGAAATAAACAAATAAACTGATGTTTGGACACCACTTTGCAGAGTGTGATGTGGTCAGTCTGTAAAGTCAATGGGATATCTGTGTCTTATATGCAGCTTAAATGGGCTATATGCAGTATTTCTCTTATCAACTATAAAGAAAGTAACACAAATTCATCATTAGAAAAGAAGGGATAAAAATAAAAGGCATTGTTTTCACCAGTGGACGCAGCTCTGAATGAAAAGAATGGAGTTCGATGGTGAAATGGCAGTGTTTCTTCTTCATGGGTGAGTTTGATTCGAAGGCTTATGAAGGTGTAAAGTTTAAATGCAAATTGCATAAAATAAGAGAATATTTGTTCGTGTATGGTTTCTTGCATGAGGAACTTTAATGCTGCAGTGGTTCCTTTTACAGGTTCACAGAGAAAATACATCATCCACACATGAAGCATTTTACCAAGGCATGCATGTTTCATTTTAAATTTACAGATTTAGGATTCCAGTTTATAACCAACAAAAGGACAAAACTGAAAAGAATAATCAACAAAATGACCAAAGTCATTGATAAAATGAATAAAATAATCAACAAATTGAACAAAAATGAAAATACTCAACAAAATAAGCTAAATAATCAACAAATTGAACCAAATACCAAAATGAACAAAAAATGAAGAAAATTATAAACAAAATGAAGAAAATAAGTAACAAAATGAACAAAGTAACCTACAAAATGAACTAAACAATCAACAAAATGAACTAAATAATCAACAAATTGAACAAAAATAATAATAATAATAATAAAAAAGTGAAGAATAACCAACAAAATAATCAATAAAATGAACAACCCCAGAGCCTGCAGTGATAAGTGCAGTGAATCTGAACATATTCCATAAGAACTGATGGAGCTTTAAAATGAGTGTCTCCAGTGTCATACATCATCACAGCTGAAGGCGTTCCAATGAAATACTGTGAGTGATTTGACTTTTGGTCAGATTCTAAACATTGCAGCTATTTCTCACAGATCCAACGTCTCAGGGTGTTACAGGACAGATCATTCCATTTACCCTTCACCGGTTTTTCTGCACAGTCCTCTTCACCGAGATTCACACCGTTACTCCCCATACCATTGTTCGGTTCCCCTTTATCCCAGAACCTGCAAAAATAATCAACAAAATTACCAGAATTATCAAGAAAATGAACAAACGTAACAAAATTATTAACAAAATGAACAGAAATGAACAAAGTAATCCATGAACTCAACAAAATAGGCAGTAAAAATTACAAAATAAGCAAAATGAGCAAAAACAAAGAAAAAAAAAGAACAAACTAGTCAACTAATTGAACAAAAATGAACAAAATAATCAATACAATTGACAGCCTGCACAGATGCGAAAAGCTTTAAACACTGGTGAGAAATGCTTGAAATTCAGCGTATCCCATAATAACTGATGGAGATATGAAATGAGTAAACTCAAATGGTACCAAACACATGGTCAAATATGACGCTGCATGAATTTAATTAAAGTAAATCACTTTTTTTTCCCTTACGTCAGTGTGACTGGAGATCCATCGACCCATTTCCAAGTTCCCTCATTGACACGATCAGTCAAACCGATCCAATAATAATCTTTGAACCCTTGGATGAACTCCTGTTGGAGTGAAAGAAATAGATCATTATTTATTCATGAAAAATCCAACTGAAAGAAATATTTTTCTGACAGAAAAGACTACTGCTTATTTAAGGGCGTAAAAATGACCTGAGGGTGTGATCAGTATTTATTGAATCATAACTGTGTAGATAAAAATACAGCAGGAACAAAAATGGAAAACATAATCACCAAAATGAAGAAAATAATAAACAAAAAGAACAAAATAATCAAGAAAATGAGTACAAATGACCAAAATAATGAAAAAAAGAGAACAAAAATGATCTAAATAATCAACAAAATGGCCAAAAAAATCAACAAAACGAACAGAATAATCAAGAAAATCAGCGAAAATGACCAAAACAATGAAAAAACTGAGAAGAAACTGACCAAAATAATCAACAAAAAGAACAGAATAATCCAAAATTAACAAAATAATCCATAAAATGAAGAAACATATCAAAATATCAGAAAAAAAGAAAAATTGACAGAATGACCAAAAAAAAGAAAAATTGATGAAATGACCAAAATAATCAACAAAGAGAACCAAATAAGTAATAAAATGAGTAAAAATTACCAAAATAATGATAGAATTAAAAATTTTTTTTAAAAAAAGTACAAAATAATCGCCACAATGAACAAAAACTAAACAAATAACCAGATCTGATTAAACTCATATCAGATGTTTCTAATGTCAGGAAGCTAAACCCTGCCCCCCCCCGCCCCCCCCGCCCCCCCCCCCCCCCCCACACACACACACACACACACACTCACTCTCATGTGAAGAAAAGACGATGGGAAATAAATGTGTATGTTTACACAGATGAAGGTGTGTTTGATATCTCCACCTGTTCCTCTGTGCTGTCTATCACCACCAGATCTGCGTCTCTGTTTTTGCAGTCGTTTCTTCCTGCTTCCCAGGGTCCAGCTGTACTGGAAAAGAAGTAACAGCTGCAAAAGGACATCCTCCATCCTGCAGGACACGTTGTCTTCTGCTCTGCAAGACATGAAACCAAAACCAAATATTTCCATTGTACAAAAGAGCTGACATGAAACCACCAGAAAAATCTGAAGACAAAAACACATTTCTACCAAACTTTCATCATCGTATTCATATGAAATGTTTGACATGTTTGACGTTCCTGTCCTAGAAGGTCTTAGAAGGTTAGCTGCTATTACATTTATGGGCAGAAGGTGACAGTAGTTATAAAAGTACAACAGCACCTAGCATTAGTGGTTAGCATTAGCCCTCACCTGCTGATGAAGGATAGTTTGTGAATGTAAACATTTTCATCATGTAATTCTACTTTTTTCACATTAAAGTAAGGAAAATAAACTTTGGAGTTGTCGTGATTTACAGATTAAAATCCTATTACACTGTTGTCCATAAAGTTTGAATAAAATATGTTTTACCTCTTTTCACAAAATGAAATGTGATTTAGTCTTGATTGTAACTGGGACTCAGTTTGTAATCATTGTACTGGGTCAAAGATTATTACTGATGTGAAGAAATAGGAACAAGAAGAGAAATGTGTCTTAAAAACTTATTCCAACTTTACAGGCAACAGTGCAGTTATAGATTGCAATAAATATCATTGTACGATGCATTTTTAGGGTTCGTTTCATTTATTCATATGACGTTGTCACTAAAACACTTGCAAATTGTTTGTTTTTACTGAGTTTTACTCAACATTTAATTTTATTTTTAATCATTATTATTGTTATAATTATTATAAATGTTTATCTCTATATATTTATAATGTTCTGACCACAAATAATCATTTTAATCTGGTTTCTTCATCTCTAATTAAAAAAAAGTGGTCTGAAAACAAAATTATTCCAACTTTATGGCTAACAGTGAATTTTTACTGATGCACTCAAGATTAAAATACCCCTGAAATTAGTTTGACTGATTGTCAGTAACTTCAGTGTAATTTTTGTATTTCACAAATGAATTTATTCCTTAGGCTGCATTGGATCTTTTGGCCGGCCAGCTTTGGTCTTTGGGCTGTATGTTTCATCTTCAGTCTTGTTTTAAATTGAGTTTTATAGATTTTTTTAGTCACTCACTTTTGGGCAGAGTCTGCAGCCTCTCCACTTCCTGGTTGGCTCTGATGAGGCTGGTGTTGAGCTGGTCTCGGTCTCTAATCAGGTCTGATATCTGGTCTCTGCTGGTCTGGAGCTGCCCGTTCAGGTCTGACATCTGGTCTTTGCTGGTCTGTAGATGGTCCGTCATGTTGGCTTTGATTGAGGTCAGTTCTGCAGCTGAGATGTTTACTGCAACAATATAAAAAAAACTACTAACCCTCAAAGACCTAAACAGCTGCTATCGACCAAAACCATCTACTGATCCAAACAGTTTAATACCAGTTGATCCACTAATTCTAACAATACATGTAAATAATTGGTGTAAAATACAGTTCTTCATCTTTTCATGGTCATCAGATATGACCCATTTGGACGTTCAGATCCTCCGTAGTTACCGTGGAAACACCATCACCTTCTACAACATTGATTCACCAGTAAAACCCATGAGTTCAATTGCATCCATGTGTCTCCCCCTACTTCCCCTCTCCCCCAGTCTCTCTCTCTCTCTCTCTCTCTCTCTCTCTTTTTCTCCTCCTTTACTCTCTCTCTTTAACCCCAACTGGTCCTGTCAGTCGTCCATCCTCCAGGACTCTGGGTCTGCTCCAGGTTTCTGCTGTTAAAAGGACGTTTTTCTTCACCACTGTCACCGAGCGTTTGCTCCTGGAGGATTCTGTTGGGTTTCTGTAAAGAGTCTGGTTTTGACCAGCTCTATATATGGAGTAAGTGTCAGGAGATAACTTCTGTTATGACTTGGCGCTATATAAATAAATTTGATTGATTGATTTGATTGATCATTGATTGATTGATTTGAGTTAAATAAATGGCAGTTTTGCATCAGTTTTCACTCTAAAAATGTGGTGTTTCTCCACATTCCAGCTACTGTTTGCTTCATAATGAAAGTCCCAAAAACCACCCATCCAGCATGTCCATGTGGGCCCCAGAAGGGTTCCATTTGGGCTGCATATAAGGGTCCCATGTGGGTTTGTCCACAGTTTCCATGGTGACCCCACATGTGTTTGCCCAGATCAGAATCAGAATTTCTTTATTGTCATTGTACCAAGTACAACGAAACTGAGGCAAAGCTCTCAGGTTCAGTGCAAGAATTTACAGACAGACAACAAATATCAGTAAAAGGCACAGTTATTTATATTAAAAAATAAAAAGTATTGCGAACTAAGATATTTGTAAAACATAGAATTTAAGTAGTTTGAATAACACGAGAAGTAGTGCAAATGACAAGAAAGATAAATACAGTGGGATAAATAGTGTGAAGAATAAATAATATGAGATATTCACATCTCTGATTCTGATCTGGGCAAACACATGTGGGGTCACCATGGAAACTGTGGACAAATGCAAATGGGACCCTTATATGCAGCCCAGATGGAACCCTTCTGGGCCCACATGGACACACTGGCTGTGAGTCTTTAATGAGTAGAAATGCACAAACGGAGATCAAGACAGTCAATCAAATGCTTATGCTTTTGTTGTATTTCACATCTATAACACAATCTGCTTAAACAGGTTTGACTGATGTCACTAGGGTTTGTTACTGATGTTCTCTTGGATGTTCTCTTGGACAGCGTCTCTGAACTCCATAAGAGGCTGTGTGCACAGCTCAGAAACTGTAACTACACTGACCTTCACTGATGGTGGATGTTTAGTCTTAACAGTGCTATTAACTTTACGTTTGGCACACTTGCTTCTGTTCAAATATATGAAAACAATAAGGTTATTTTTCCCCTAAAACAAACAAAAAAAAAGCAAAAAATCAATTGTTTATCTGGATGGAATGTGTGATTGTACATTATTAAGCGTTGATAAATATTTAAGATCAGTAAATGCTTTTGGTTGACAGTGGATGTTTGGGTCTTTAAGGGGGAAGTGAACAATCCTATACATTTATATTTGGTGCAGCTACTTTTGTGCAAAACAATATCCAAACAGCTAGGTTCTGATCCACTAAAACAAACAAAAAGGCAAAAAAAACAAACAAAAAAAAACCTGCTTATATGGAAGGACGGTGTGATTTTACATTGATAGCATCTGCAAAAACTACTAAACCACCTTTGTACATGAGATTTATTCAGGATATGACTTTACTTCAGTCATAAAGAGATGACACTCTGCATTTTACACCAATGATTTACATGTATTGATAGAATTAGAGGACCATCAGGTATAGATACTTTAGGCCATTGGCTGTTTAGGTCTTTGGAGTTAAATATAATACATCACCAGACCTAAAATAATAATAAAACCAGTTGTAAAAGTCCAAAAAGAACCCATGTGAGACTGAATCTATGTGAATAAAGTCCTGTTCTTTGTGCAGTGTTTGATCCAGACTCACTGTAGACCCCGAGGCCGATGAGTCCAAACATCAGGGAACCACAGAAGAACCCCAGAAAGACAACAGCTCTACGTAAGCCCCTGTTTGAGACCTGAGGAGCTGAGGACAGGAAACAGACCAGAGAATAAAACAGTAATACTGAGACCAGTCTGGAAAGCACTTCTATGAATCCAGGATCTATACTCTCACCTGAAGATCCCGTGTTGACACGTTTAACCTCCTCAATGTTCATGTACAGATCCTCCATCCTGGGTTTGTAAATTCAGTTCTGCAGCGATGGCCAGGTTACATGGGAGTGTCCTAACACTTCAGCTGTTTCATCTATAGAGGAAGTTATGAGTGTTTAAAATACTGAATTATCTGTTGCATTATGGGATTTAGTTGAGGTTTCTGCATATTTTCAGCTGCTTGTGGTTTGGTATTTCTAGACATGAGAGCAGTGAATACGTGTCATGAGTCACTAATGCTTAGTTAACAGTAAAGTATATCCTACAGTCTGCTTACAGGAAGGGTGTTAGTGCAGATTGTTTTTAATTTAACCTTTATTTAACCAGGAAAAAAGATCCCATTGAGATTAAGAACCTCTGTTCCAAGGGAGTCCTGGCCAAGAGGCAGCAACACACAGTTACAACATACAATAATTTACAGGACAAGTCAAACTATGAAAAACAAGTGCAAATAATTGAGTTATTCTCTAGCACTTTGAGTTTGGATTTAAAAGCATTCAAGGAGGTCAATTCAATCCGTTTCCAGTCTTTTAGCAACGCATTCCATGTGCAAGGAGCAGAGTAGACAAATGCCTTACGGCATGTGCTCTACTACCTACCAACACCTGGAAACGACTGGTAGCTCTGTTTGAATCATGTTTTGTTTTCCTCTAGTGTTTTTAATACATTACAGCCACATATTTTATCACATAAGTTACTGATTTTTAAATTGCACAACACCACGGTCACCTGGATTTTAGACTCTTTTGTTAAGACTGGAAGTACGAAGTCTGAACCCAGATGCAAGACCCACAGACAAAAATACAATGTAATTGTGTTTATTAAACACAGTCAGAAAATACAGTTCACACAAAAGGATTATGGGTGAGTCTTCAGTGAAACTGCTTGGTGGATTCATCACGGCATCCGAACCCGAATGAGTAAGCCCATGGCCCGGGTCGGGAGCACACGAGGGGAACCCGACTAGGGGAAAACAGAGGAGAGTCAGGAGACAGACCAGGTCATGCACAGAGAGGCTAGCAGAAAGGCAACAGGACACTGGGAAAAGGCAAAGTCACATACCGTTAATCCAGGCAAAAAGGTCGAACACAGGAGTGGACACTGAGGCTGAAGCACAGACAGGGGACAGGCAAAAACTCTGGTGTCAAGGAAACAATCTGGGTCAAAAACAGACAGGCAGGCAGACAAACAGGATCCGAAGAAACGCTGGTAAGTAGACACACAAGGAGAATTCGAACTGGCAACAAACATACAGAAACACAGGGCTTATATACACAGGAGGGAGGGAAGACAATGAGACACAGGTGGAACAAATCAGGGCGGGGACAGGTAATCAGACACAGGTGACACAATCAGGGAAGGGAAGTAAAAACACCAGACATGACACAAGAGGAGAACTTAACAAAATAAAACAGGAAATGACAGACAAGACAGACAAAACAGGCAGAAGTCCAGGGACTGATATGACATCTTTTAACCATCCTCAATTTGTGAGACTCGGTGACAGATGTTCTGAAATGATCTAGATTAAAACTGGAGTTCCGCAGGCCACTGTTTTACCCCCCTCCTTATTCACACTGTACACGGCTGACTATAGGCACAGTTCTGCTTTTTGTCATCTGCAAAAATGTCCTCATTTCTCAGGGTGATGACTGGGCTTACAGAGAGGAGATTGGCTTTTTTGTTAATTGCTGTGTTTCTCATTTTACAGCTCAGTGTGGAGAAAACTACGATGGTCAACAAGGGCCAAACACATTGCAACGGCCCAGTGCATCTCGGTTAGAGAAAACCGCGCAAATTCACAAACTCAAACACAGTCTAAACGAGGTACAAAAAGAGGAACGAGGTGCACATGAAAAAATGCACCACAAGAAACAAAAACACATGCATCATCACAGGCCCGGACTGGGTAATCGGGAGGACCGGGACAATTCCTGGTGGGCCGGTAAAATATTTAGGCCACTAGGGTCGGAGTTCACTTTAAATATATATGATTTTTTTTTTTTTGGGCGGGGGGGGGGGGGGGGTTCAGTCATAGCACTGGGTTCATTGCATGAAGACTTTCACTTCCTGCTTTGCTGCAGTGCAGACGCTTTTGCTGCTTGCTCCCTGCTTTGCTTACATTCTTTCGATGATTTTTTTCTTATTCTGGACTAAAAGTTGCAGACAGAAGGTCGCTGATATTCTTTAATGAGCAGAGACATACTTCTTAAAAGACAAAGGACTTTTTTTTGCCATTTTTACTGTTTTATGACCACCTCAGTGCTTCTTGACCGTGGGCTGTCAACAGCACAGGCCTGTACCACTTCACTTGGAAAGACAGTGCTCAGCTAAGCTAATTAGCTTCAAGATGCCTCCTCTATCTGCCGACGACTTCGACAAACTTCTGCAGAAAATTGCCGTGCTGGAGACTAAAATTCACCGCCTAGAAGTTAATGTGGAGGTAAACGGACTAGGTGGAAATGACACCACCCTACCCCTGGCTCAAATTAGTGGACAGGGGCTGGCTAACACACAGCTAACAAGCACAGACAAAGCTACCACGAAACAGGTAGGCTCTGTTCTGTTTAATAAATCTACAAATAGTAGTCCTCCCTGGAACCACCTTGGAGCAAAGCCAAAGAACAAATCATTTCCATGGGTAATGGGAGGATGTTTAACAGGCAGAGCACAGCGAGCTGAGGTATGTGATGAGACCGGCTGGCCTGCACTCCCTCCCAGACAAAGTGCCTCTTCAACCCCCGTACCTGGAAGGACACAGCCATGGAAAACTGTACAAGGGAGGATGAACAACAAACCTCCAAAACAATCAAGCATTGAACTGCAGAACAGATATTCTCCACTGATGAAGGACCCTGAATTTCCGTCAGACCATCCATCCTCAGACAGCGGGGTAAGGACTGATAGCATGTCGAACAGTAAAAGGCTACAGGGAAAGCTAAAGCCTGGGCCTCAAACTTTGATTGTGGGTGACAATACTATTAGAGATGTACAGAGGGTGTGCAGTAAAAACACCAAAGTGATCTGCTTCCCAAGGATGTGGTCTCCAACATGACTGAAAAGATTCTGAGTATCGTGGCTGAACACCCAACTGTGAGGAACATCCTAATACACGTAGGGTGGAATGATGTTGCTAAAAAACAGTCTGAAAACAGGACTTCACCGAGTTGCTGAATACTGTGAGCTCTGTGAAAGCGGGTGTGTTTATCAGCGGACCTATACCACCAGTCAGATACGCAGGGGAGAGATTCAGCAGGCTGTGGGCTCTAAATAAGTGGCTTGCTACTGCTTGTACTGCCTACCCAGTGAATTTTATTGAACATTTCCACATCTTTTGGGAGCGAAGACACTTTTTCAAAGGGAACGGACTCTTCCTGAACAAGCCAGGAGTAAAATTGTTGGCATCTAATCTATTTTACTTCCTGCGTCACCCATCAGTTGCCTCTGCCAAGGACTTTAAACAACAGGCACCATCCAGAGGGAAAGACAAAACACGACTGATTAAAAACCCAGAGGAAGAGCAACATTCACCCCCACCCAAGGAGTGCTCTGAGCCAAAGAGGTGTCAGAGTCAAGAAGCGGAGGGGTCTCCACAGGCCTCCATGCCCCTCAACAACCACAGCACCTTTGATGGTCCACCTGCCTCACCCCCTGAAACCCCCACCAGGTCTCTCTCCTCCTTACCCTCCCTCTCTCCCTCCTCACCCCACTTGGAGTTCACTGACCAGATGAAGGAGCTGGTCAGTGCTGGACTAAGATGCACCCCCCATCCCTCTCCTATCTTCTCCCCTATAAGCACTCCTCGTCGAGCGCCACCACCTCCAACACAGGCTCCAAAGACTCGTCGCCCAGTGCCCCCCACCCCTCCACCGCCTCCAACACAGACTCCAAAGACTCGTACCAACTGATGTGCCCTGGGTCCAGGCTGCAGGATTACCAGCAGTCATGAGTCGTCCCAGGCCAAGCTGGGGCCCTGTATGCTTTCAGTTTACAAAATTCCTGTCTTGATTGGTCACAGAAGAACAAAGGTGAATGTGAGAAACTGGGGGCACAAAAGTGATGGCACTAGACTGTTAAACTTAAAAAACATTCCCTGGGAATCACAGTCTGTCCCAACAATTATAGAGGATGTTCCTATGACATTAAGACTTGCTTTACTGAACATCAGATCGTTGGCTGGAAAAACATTTTTAATCAATGATTTTATCACGGAACACAACCTTGATTTTATTTTTTTAACTGAGACTTGGTTGGATCAAAACAACAGCACAGCTGTTCTCATTGAGTCAACCCCTCCCAACTATAGTTTTATTAGTGAGGCCAGAGTGAATCGGAGAGGAGGGGGAGTAGCAGTTTTATTCAAAAACTCTTTCCAGTTTAAAAAATTATCTTTCAGTAATTTTTCTACTTTTGAATATGTGGCTCTTCAGCTGAAGTCCTCCCCTCGAGCCATATTAGTAAATGTTTACAGGCCACCTAAATACTGTGCAGACTTTTTCGATGATTTTAATGAACTGCTGTCCATAATCTGTACTGAATATGACTGTATAATCATTGTTGGGGATTTTAACATCCATGTTGACGACCCCCAGGACAGAGGGGCTACAGAACTGTACTGTACTCTTGACAGCTTTGGGCTGAGTCAGCATGTGTCCAAACCCACACATAACAGGGGGCACACTCTGGACCTGCTTATCTCCAAGGGTTTAAACATACACAAGGTTGTTGTGAGCGATGTGGCCCTGTCTGATCACTGTTGTGTTTTCTTTGAGAGCTTTATCTCTGTGCACACAAGTAATCAGAGAGAAGTTATCAAGAAGCGATGCATTACTGAAAACACCAGTGAAATGTTTAATGTACTTTTTTCTTCTACAGCAACCCTGCCTTGTGGTTCAGTCAATGAGCTAGTGAATAACTTTAATTCTAAAATGTTAAATGTGATAGACGCCATTGCTCCCATTAAGTTGAAGGTTGTGTCTAGCAAGAAAAGATCTCCATGGAGAAATGCCATGGCAGTGAAAAATGAAAAAAGAGAGTGTCGGAAAGCTGAACGCAGGTGGCGAAAATCAAATCTCCAGATTCATTTTGACATCTACAAAGAGAAACTTCACACTTATAATCTACAGCTGAGGAATGCAAGGCAGTCTTTCTTCTCAAACATTATCACCAGAAACAAAAATAATGCTCGAGCACTGTTTTCTACTGTTGACAGACTAACAAACCCCCCTGTGTTAATAGCACCTGAACTTCACTCAGCCAGGGCCTGCAATGACTTTGCTTTGTTCTTTACAGAGAAAATTCAGCATATTAGACAGGCCGGGAATTCCTCAACACCAGGTTCAGGATCTGTGCTGTCTGAAAACCATTTAAACACCCTGACACACTTTAATCCAATCAATGACAAAAATCTGGAGGACATTCTACACCAGCTGAGCTCTTCCTACTGCTGTCTAGATGTTTTACTCACAGATTTTTTCAAAAAAGTTTCACATGTCATGGCATCTGACCTGTTACAGATTGTAAACGTGTCTCTAAGCTCAGGAGTCTTCCCACAGACCCTGAAAACAGCTGTTATTAAGCCGCTCCTAAAAAAGAACACTCTAGAAAAGACCTCAATGAACAACTACAGGCCGATATCAAATCTTCCTTTTTTAGGTAAAATCATTGAAAAGGCTCCAGTGTCCCAACAGCTGAATTACTTCTTAACAGTAAACAGCTGCTTTAATGTCTTTCAGTCAGGTTTTAGACCACATCACAGCACTGAGACAGCTCTGCTCAAAGTATTTAATGACATTAAACATAGATCATGGCAGATCTTCAGTTTTAGTGTTACTGGACCTCAGTGCTGCATTCGACACAGTCGACCATGATATATTACTTGATCGACTGGAAAATTGGGTGTGACTATCTGGCACAGTTCTTGATTGGTTTGCATCCTACTTAAAGGGCAGTGATTATTTTATGTCAATAGGTAACTTTAAATCTGAGCAGACCAAAACTACATGTGGAGTCCCCCAAGGCTCCATCCTGGGGCCCCTTCTGTTCAACATCTACATGCTTCCACTGGCTCAGATCACAGAAAAAAACAAAATAGATTACCATAACTATGCAGATGACCTACAGCTCTACATTTCAATGTCCCCAGGTGACCATAGCCCCATACAAGCACTGGGTAAATGCATGGAGCAAATATCTGAATGGATGGGCCATAACTTTCTTCAGTTAAACAAAGAAAAAACTGAGGTAGTCGTTTTTGGACCCAAGGAGGAACATCTTAAAATCAGCATACAGCTCCAGTCACTTCAGTTAAAAACCTCAGACCAGGCCAGGAATTTGGGTGTTGTCATGGATTCAGACCTGAATTTTAAAAACCACATACAAACAATTACAAAGTCAGCTTACTATCACCTCAAGAACATTTCTAGGATTAAAGGACCGATGTCGCAGCAAGACCTTGAAAAACTTGTCCATGCCTTCATCTTTAGTCGAGTTGACTACTGTAACAGTATCTTCTGTGGTCTGCCTAAAAAGTCTATTCGACGACTGCAGCTGATCCAGAATGCTGCTGCTCGAGTCCTCACTAAGACCAAGAGAGTGGACCACATCAGCCCAGTTCTGAGGTCTCTACACTGGCTCCCTGTCTCTCAGAGAATAGACTTCAAAATTCTCTTACTAGCATATAAAGCACTGAATGGTTTAGGCCCAAAATACATTAGAGACCTTCTAGTCCAGTCTGAACCATCCAGACCACTCAGGTCATCTGGTGCAGGTCTGCTCTGTGCTCCCAAAGTCAGAACTAAACATGGAGAATCAGCGTTCAGTTTCTATGCTCCATATATCTGGAACAAACTACCAGAAAATATCAGGTCTGCTGAGAGTCTGAGTTCTTTTAAGTCCAGGTTAAAGACTCACCTGTTCACTGCTGCCTTTGACTAAAAGGCTTTTGACTTTTTAAATTTTATATTCTCTTTGAAACTCTGCACTGCAACTTTTACTTTAATATGTGTGTTTTTATTTTATTTTATTTTATTTTGATTTTATGTGTTGTTTTCTTACTTGCTGTTTTTAATCACCTTTTATATGTTTATTTTATAATGTTTTAAATGTGTTTCTTTTTGTTTCTTTTATTTCAATGTCCTGTGTGAAGCACCTTGAATTGCCTTGTTGCTGAAATGTGCTATACAAATAAACTTGCCTTGCCTTGCATAAACTGCAACCGCTGTTCCTGGGCCCCACCCCCTGTACTAGCAAGCAGACGCAGATGCACCGTGACCTGCCATAATCTGTCCTTACATACGGTTAGTAGCTCTGTACTGTAGCTGTGGAGCATATACCATCTGTGCTCTGTAGGCTGTGGATGGTCAGCTGTGTTTGCTGTTTTAATAGAAAGAACAAGGGTGGTGCAGAGAAGGCAAGAATTAAAAAGAGGAAAGCTCTGGAAGCAAACGCAGCCAAATGTGCCAAAATCTGCAACTTTTTCACAAAAACTACCTCCCGGTTGAAAACAACTAATGAGGACGATGAACCGGGTAAACCACCTTTCAAGTTAGTTAATTATCGAGTCAGTGAATTGTGTGGCTTTGTGGTGTGGAACATAACGTAATTCATTTTAAATAATAGTATGATGCGACGCCACAGAACTGGGAAACTTTGTCTTGTAGCTCCTCAGAGTCAGAAAGCAGATCCAGCAGCAGACACCAGCCATGAGCCCACAAGTCCAGAGTGGGCAGGTAGGACTGCTCAGAGAGGGAAGAGGATTAGAAGAAATAGGCTCCAATGAAGAGTATGGTGTAGGCCTGTTCAGTATGAAAGGGGCTCTGAGATGCTCCAGGATTCAGCACTACATGAATGAAACTGACACCAAGGCTTTGAAAATAGAAGATTTGTGCTGAGAATTCTGACCATTTTTAAAATGTGCTTTAGTGTCAGAAGCAGAGCCAGGAGCAAGTAGTGATGAGAGGATTGTTCCTGTCAGGATGGAAGGAAAAGGTGAGCTGTTGGAACAGACTGTGTCAACAAGCATTAATTCCAGTAAAACCGCTTTCTATATCCAAACGATAATACTGGCCTATTTTATTTTTTATTATTAAAAGTGAGACAGTAAATACACAAAGCCCACAACTGAAAGGCAATAGCATAAAGTAATATTAAATAAGCCTGCATATTTTGCCAATGTAAATATCTGAATTAGTTAAGTAAGTCCAAATGTCTGTAGATATTATTTTTTATTGTGATCCAGGTGCAGGAGAGTGTAGGGAAACTGGAGGAAGTGTGAAAGGGAGAGCAGAGTCTACTGATGACAGAGGAGCAGCTCAGCAGCACAACCCTGAACCACTAGGCACAAATGACACAGATGAAGAAGAGTCTGTTGTTAGCTTTGATTGCTTTGCTCGCCCTCAGTCACAGGATACACATATATTTTTTTCTTGTCATCCTCATCAAACCCCTAATATCACTGTACCAAAAGTTTTCAATAGCAAAGATGGAACAAACCGCAAGTAAGTTGTGATGGAAATCTTTTGTTACAGAGGATACAAAAATGATAGAGTTATTAGAAAGTGCAGCAAGCTTTATTTATTTTGTTGTATTATTTTTTATTAATATTTTTATATATCTTTTATTTCATTTCAAACATTTTAAAGGTTTGAAAAATGTTACACTTATAAGAACAAAATATAGATTCTGTTATTGTTGTGTTGTGAGGAATAATAATGTTGGAGATGTCGATGTGCACTCACTGTTGAAATAAATCCACATTGTGAAGCAACCTTTACTTGCACTGAATTGGAAATATTTTAGAAAATACACTGAATTAGAAGGCTTTGTAGAACAGTGTGTAGACCTAACATGTAAGGTTATAATTCCATAATTTTAATAATAATTGGTCGTGATCTAAAGTGGGCCGGTCTGAGGTATGAAACTCCAGGGCTGAAAATGAGTCTCAGTCCGGCCCTGCATAATCATAAAGAAACGATGCAAAGCACAAAACTATTCAAACCAAGAAAACATCTGCAAACAAAAAACGCTGCATAACCGGTCAGTCTAACAGAAGTGCTCCAGACCTGTAGGGGGCGCTGTCAGCAGAACAGCTCAATGCACAGACACACAGGATGGAGAGAACAGCTGACTGACAGTGTTTCAAACTACAGTGGGAACAGATTGAAGTTACGGCGTAGAGCTGTCATGTGACTTTTATTTGATTCCATTTGACAGTAGTCTGTTGTCTATAAACTCTGCCCCCTACAGGTTTGGAGCACTTCTGTTGGACTGACCGGTTATGCAGCGTTTGTCGTTTGCAGATATTTTCTTGGTTTGCATCGTTTCTATATTTGATGGTTATGCATTTGTTTTTGTTTCTTGCAGTGCAGTTTATTTATTTGCTCCACGTTCCTCTTTTTGTACCTCGTTTAGACTTTGAGTTGGTAAATATGCATCGTTTCTGTACTTGCAGCTGTTTTCTCTTAACTGAGGGCCTTTGCATTGTGTTTGGCCCTTGTCAACCACCATAGAAAACACACGAGCTAATTGTAAGAGTGAAAATGGAATAAGTAACTAGACTTCCATACATTTCTGGAAGGAAATGTAACCTGTGTGCTTGCCTCTTGCCAGATCGGTGGACGTGAGGTTAGGTGCGACGTAAAAGCAAGAAATATCTGCCATTCACTTCATCTGTGAATGTGTGGACTGACGCCACCACAGACTTTCTGTAGACCTGTATTCAGATGAGAAGCCCCTCCCACAGCCTGTGTCAGTCCTGTTAAAGCAGTGTTTAAATAGGCTCCTTTAATTGAATAGTTCCATGTGTCTGTGTATGTGATCCCAGGTGAACTCATTCATTTCACAGAGAGAATTTATGGGAAGGTTTTGAGCTTCATTATTACCTCCGCCAAGCAGGTTCTGTTTTTGCCAGCATTGGTTTGTCTGTCTGTCCGTGTGAAAGATAAGTCAAAAAGTTAAGGACAGATTTTCAGGAAATTTTCAGGAAATGTTGATACTGGCACAAGGAACAAATGATGAAATTTTGGTGGTGATCGGGGGTGGGGGGGCCCACGGGGGGGGCCACTGATCAGCCTTGGCGGAGGTCTGCGCTCTCCGAGTGCTTCTAGTTATCATAGTATTTTGCTGGTACGACCCACTTGAACTAAAATGATTTTGACACATTGACTGTTCGTATCTTCAGTGTAATTTTTGTGTTTCACAGATTCATCCCACAGACCGGACTGCTTGTGGGCCGTATGTTTTTTTTGTTTGTTTGTTTGTTTTTTTCCTGGGTGTATGTTTGACACTGCTGGTGTCAGTTGTGGTGGTATGTGCATGAACAGATGTTGTTTCCAGGACAGTGGTAGTCATGTACGTGTCCTTGTGAGTTTGTGTCCTGATGTTACTGTGACTGTGAGGCTTCAGTCGGTGCTGGTTTTATTGTCCAAACCTGTTCTTCTATGTTGTTTATGATGACCAGATCTCCTCCTTGGCGTGTGCAGAAGGATCTGCTCTCTGTCCATGATGCACGCTGGGTCGGAAAGAAGTAACATCTGCCGCTGAGCAGCTTCATGTGGACGGACATACTTTCTCTGTACAATATGATATTAAACCCAAAGGTTTACAGGATTAGACTTTGAGTTCTGCAGAAAATGAACTGAATCAAGAAGACAGTCAATAGTTTACAAATACTTATAAGTAAAACTACCTCCATTAATGTAGTTTAGGATCTCATGCATCTCATGATTAAACAAAAACTACAGCAGGGATTTTTATGAAACTTTATGGGAGGATAGGGGACGACGAACCTCTTCAGTTCAGGAGAACATCCCTTTAATGCTATACCGTATGATGTGGCATTTTTACACTTTTCTTTGTCATCTTCAAATGCTCCTAATAAGTGTGTCAAACTAAAATGTAAAAGAAGTCCACCAGGTATTGAAACTCAAAAATGTTTGGGGGAGCCTGATCTGCCTTGGTGGAGGTCTGCGCTCTCCGAGTGCTTTTCTAGTATTTGTATTTTTTTAATATTTATTTTTATTGCATTCATTATTTATTATTTCAATTTATTTGTACTTTTACTGTATCTGTATTAGTGTACCTTTTTTGTGTGGAGCCTTAATTATCTTAATTGTCTGCAGCTGTGCCACACAGACCAGATGTGCTGTTACCATGACAACGAGCACTGCAGGCACTGAGGACACAGAGACAAGCACACTCATTTATGACTGAGACACTGTGAAACAGCTCCCGAACAGCTGCTAATTATGGGAAAACTGTAAATGATAGGTGAAAACTAACAGGATCATGAGCGTCAGACAGACCTGGGGAACACACAGATGTATGTTTTTTGTCTGTACTGTGAGAAATGACCGAGTTTTGCCATTTCACTTTAAAAAGAGCTTAGGTCTTCAAACATGGGTTCATATGAAGCCCAGGAACTGTGGCTACATTTTTGGAAAAGATCATTCACCTCCTATGTATCGTTTGGCCGGGAGGGCGAGTTGTTCAGTAAACTCAGAAGACTCACCTATTGAAAAGTGTAAACCCCATCCTCAAACCACAGATATTTTTGGAGAGATGACAAAAATGCATGCGTTTTACAGTTTAACTGAGTTCTATTCTGCAGTAAACATAAGCACAGTAGGAGTGAAGACATATGTTTATTGTGATGTTATGCAGACATGGTTTTGGTGTGTTCTTAGATAAGGGAAAGTGTACACTTACAGTAATGTTAAGTTGATATTCTGTTATCAGGGAGTCCGCCTAGGGGGCGCTGTTCTGGGAGTTCTGAGAGTTAAGGTGGGTGAGAGGAGTTGTCTGTAGCTACTGTGCGTTGGAACTCACTAAAAAGTTCTGAGAAAGACCCTGTACCTGTTTTGACTGATTTATTCCTTCACACACACCCATGCTGCTTACATAATCATTAATTATAGAAAGAAAAAACAAACAGTCACTCCAGTGGTCATCAAAGGTCAGCCTATTGAAACTGTGGAAACATGCAAGTACCTAGGAGTACATGTGGACAGTAAACTGAAGTGAAAGAGGAACAGTAGGCTGGGTTTAAAAAGGCTCGGTCCAGATTGTTTTTCCCAACAAAGCTCAGATGTTTTGATGTGGGCAGGAGGTTCCTAATGGCGCTGTGGCCAGTGTGTTGTTTTATGCTGTACTGTGTTGGGGCTAGGGTTAGGGTTAGGGTTAGGGTTAGGAGCATCACTGATAAAAAATTGAGCTGGAAATGCCGTATTGATCTTGTCTGTAAAAAAAAAAAAAATAATAATAATAATACATAATAATTCCATATATGTTCATTTATAGTTTTGATGCCTTCAGTGAGAATCTACAACGTAAACAGTCATGAAAAAAAAGAAAAACCAGGTGAGTCCAAACTTCGGACTACCTCCTACCCACAATGCCATTGTAGAACTTCTAGATGAACAAGGGGATGATTTGGGTCCAGTCATAAGGAGGAGTCATGCAATACCTTCTATGACTAAACTCCTCCATCGTTACATTTCCTTGTGTCTGGATCATTCCAGTGCACTGTTCCATTAGTGCTGGTGTATCCCAGAGCAGTTTTTCCAGCGTACTGTCTCCATGACAACAACCAGTAGCGCACGCAAAATCCTCATTTAAATAAGGCGGTCTCCAAGACTTTGCACCTGTTGTCATTTACACAGGAGATCTGAGTCGATCACCCATGACACGCAAATTGATAGTGGCGCATTTTTTAGCATAAGCAAGCAAATTTGCACATGTTATTTGCGATCTTAGTAAATCAGGCCCTTAGGTTGAACAGTGAACAGGACATAAGTCACATAATCTTAAACTGAACTTCTTCATCATATTCCTGTTTTTCAGTGATCACCACACGCTGCTTTTACCAGGAATCAATTAAAGGTGAGATTCAACAGAACGTTTTTGATTCTGCAGGAAACATGACATTTTATCACAGCTGACTGTTAGTGAAGATACAAACTAATTCTATAAAATAATATCAATAATGAAAAAAAAAAAAAAGAAAAGTAACAAGTGACTGGATAAATATTCAACAGAGGTCCAACTAACGGTGCTTCAGTCGTCTCACAACCAGTGAGTTTGGAATCACCTGAGGACAATCTGATTCAGTCTGTAACAGAATTATAGAAACTTGAAAGCAGAGGAGCTGAGGGCTCCCTTCCTCTTTTATAATAATAATTTTTAAAAAACAAAGAAGAAGAAGTGGTGTGACAGTCTTCTTATCTCACAGTGAAATAACTTCTTGTTCTGCTTTTAAAAGTTCCTGATCGTTAAATGTTTACCCTCCATGTTCAGAACCACGTCTCCCTTTAAGAATAAGCACAGGGTCAAAGGTTAACAGAGGTGGAGGAGGAATTTCATTGAACCCTCAGTGACTGTGACCACCTTCTGTGACCAACTTTTCAATGATTAAACCTACCAATATGCTTAAAAAGTAAGGAATAGTGGAGTTTCTCAGCTTTCTAGGGGTTCCACATGTGTATTACCTGGGCCCACTGATGATCTGTGGTGAATGTGTTTAAGGATTAGTATCGATTCAGTATTATTTCTTCATTTTAGTCAATAAATGGATGTAACTTAAGAAAGGTTAGATGCAGATCAGGGGTGTTAAACATAAGGCCTGCGGCCCAAAACCAACCTGCCAAAGGGTCCAGTAAATATAAAATCATTTAGAAGTCTAAAACTAAGTCAAAGTAAAACTTTGTAAACCAGTGGTTCATCACCTTTTTTGGCTCCTGACCCCATTTTAACATCACAAATTTCTGGCGACCCCAGACATTCAAAACAGAGACATTTTTTGGCTAAAGCTAATTTGTTTTTGATCATGTAATAGTTTGCTATACTATGCTGCAAATAACTATTAATTTTATAGGATATTTATTCTATACAATGTATATTATTATGGACACAGGCAGTAAATCCAGGTGTAGATTACTGCACAAAGGGAGAATTTTATTTTCCTTGGTCAGGATATGTCATCAGTCCAGCTGTGATTTACAAGGAGGACAATTAATACTGAACAACAAGAACTGAAACTATGAATATGAAAGAGCTGCAGCATCTGAAACCGACCACAATGAACATTTGACAGAGAAACAGAACCACAGAGAGAAACTGAACCACAGTGCTTCAGTTTCAGCTTCACAGTTTGGCGTTTATGTATTATGATTGTCTCTCTCAACTCACCATATATTTTAAATTAGTATGCTTTTATTTTTATCAATTCCCAGAAATTCCAGGTGACCCCACGTGGGTCCCAACTCCAAGGTTGAAAAACACTGTTGTAAAGGCTCTGAGTTACAATATATTAAATTAATTCAGGCAATTCAAAAAAATGAATATGCAAAATTGTGGCTCTGAAATAGGCAGAATCTGTGCTGATTGACACTAAATGTCAGAAAACTGAATAAACTACAGTATTTTACATCATGAGCCACAAAAGGTTTTCTTGGTCTGAGTAGAAACACTGGTCTCATTGGGTTACGCATATTAAGAGCTGTTATAGCTCAGTCCATATATACTCCTTCTAAGGACTATTATTACTTTTTTATATATTTATTTAACCTTTAAACCTTTAACCTTTAAACCTAACTCATTAAAGGATACTGTACATACATTCCTTCAGTACTCATTAAAACAACACCACCACATCTTTAATTGAACATACTTCTACATTCATGGTAACAACTCACAGTTACTTGTTGTGTGATGAAATTTCCATCATGTATGAACTTACATTAGTTCTTTTATGGTCAGAGATGTCAGCCATGGTTTAAACAGGAAGTCATCACACAAACCACAACTTCTTCATTCTCTGTTCACTCAGTCATTTCTCAGATCAGTAACATGGGAATATTCAGGGGTTTTTTTTGTTGTTTTTTTTTTTTTTTTTGCAGAAAATGACCCTCCTATTATTTTGTTGTTAGTTATTTGCATTTCTAATGAAACTTGTCCAAACTACAGTATGTCTTCACTATTGTCTTGCCTTTCAGTATTGGTTTAATCACAGCCATTATACTTCTGCCATAACTTTAATGTATTCAAATTCATGTTGTCAACATCTCATCTGCTTATAAACTATATAAAACCACTTAAACAACCAAACATGACAGTTCCTGTGTTTGGATCCCCATCAGCCCACAATGATCTCAAAACCATAGAAGCTAAACAAATGAATATTCAGATAAGTAGTCTATCTCAGGGTTGTCAAACGTATGGCCTGTGGGCCCAAACCCACCCACCAAACAGTCCATCCGGCCTGTGGGAGGAATTGTAAAATGCAAAAATTACACTGAAGATATTAACAATCAAGGATGGTCAATCATTTAGTTCAGGGCCACATATGACTGGTGAAATAATGGAATAAAAACCTATAAATATTGACAACTCCACAATTTGTCTCTTTTGTTTTAATGTAAAAAAAAAAATTGCAAAAGTAAAATTACATTACAAAACTGTTGACATTTATAAACTATTCTTTCACAAAAAATGTAAATAACTTATGGACAACCTGAAATTTCTCAAGAAAAATAAGTGCAGTTTAACTATATTCTGCCTGTTACTATATGTTTTGTGCCTTTGTAAATCCACTGTGATCTGTAAGTTGTAATGAACATGTGTAAATGATGGGTCATTATATCGATAACTATTAAGTTTATTGTGTTGATTATCAGATTCTTTTTCATTTGTTATATTAATATTTATTTGGTATATTTATTCATTGGTGATGAAAACAACAGTTTATATGGAAGGAAGGAATGATTTGACATTGATAGACTCTTTAAAAGCCACTAAACCACTTTTCTACATGAGATTTATTCAGAATACGATTTTACTTCAAACTCAACTACATGTAAATCTTGAGAAAAATGGACTTTTTCAGCAAAATATACATCAGTAGATGCTTTTGGTTGGTGGTGGATGTTTGGGTCTTTATGGGTTAATGTTGTGAAATCTTAATATTCGAACATCAGAACCTGTTGGACACCCTGAAGAAAACTGAGAAGAGAAAAAAAGCTCTGATATGAGACACAAAAACAAGAGTATTTTTGTTTTAACAGCACTTGCAAAGTATTTTCTTCAAACACATGACCACAGTTATTTCTCACAGATCCAAAGACGGTCGAAGTTACAGGGCAGGTCATTCCACCGGCTGTAAAGCCAGGTTTCTCCACAGTCCGCTCCACTGCCCTGCTCATTGTTAGGCTCACCTGTAACCAGAACCTAGGAACGCAGGAGTAAGGTAAATCTGTGACTGAGACCAGTGCATTGTTATTATTTCAACCAGAGTAAAGAACATTTGTTTCTTACGACAGAGTGACTGGAGATCCATCGACCATGTCCAGGTTCCTTCCTGTTCACGATCACTCAGACCGATCCAGTACCTCATGTTGAACCTGAGATGAAGTCCTGTAAAGTATAGAAATGCACCACTAAGAACCTACCACCGACTGATCTGTAACGATAATTGACATGGATTGATGGGACCAGTGGTTCATCGATTATTAACCCATGAAGACCCAAACATCCACTGGTGTCCAAAACCACCTGCTGATCTAAACTGTTTAATACCTGATGATCCACTAATCCTGTCAATACATGTAATAATTGGTGTCAAATAGTTCTTCATCTTTCATGGTCATCAGATATGACCATATTTGGACGTCAGAGGCTCCGTAGTTACCGTGGAAACACTATCATCTTCTACAACATTGATGTCACACACTTAGGTGGACACACTTAGTTTATGTTCAGTTAATGATAGATTTGTTGAAAAAGTCTTTTTTTCCCATCAGTTTCCTCTGCTTCTGATATAATAACCTTCTACTTTAATCTGAGCCTTTATGAACATTACATGATCAGTGAATCAAACATAGAAAAATACATGATTTACACTGAACCAATGCAAACACAGAGGATAGTTAGAGATAGATAGATAGATAGATAGATCGATAGATAGATAGATAGATAGATAGATAGATAGATAGATAGATAGATCGAAGATAGATAGATAGATAGATAGATAGATAGATAGATAGATAGATAGATAGATAGATAGAACTTTATTAGTCATTTCTCACATGGTATTTAAGAAAAAACAGTGGCTGAAATGAAATACTCTTTCTCATTAGGATCTGGACAATGCAAAACAGTGCAGTTAAAAAGACAGTTTAAAAAGTGAGCATTAAAATATAAATAAAAGTTAAAACCACAGTGAATATAATTAGCAAAATGTAACACCCGTTCACACAAAATGAGCAGCAGGTCCTGTCATGGAGAGGGTTGGAATGTGGATGTGGATGTGTGTGTTCTGTGTCTGGGGACTGAAAAGGGGGCACAGTCCATTTGATGTGGATGGCGGGGGGGGGGGGGGGGGGGCAGTCTGTTGAGAGTTCACACAGTATGGGTGTGTGAGTGTAAGGATGGGGAGAGGGCACAGTCTGTTAATATTATGATAAATGGTGATAAGTCACTTCAGAATGGTTCAATTTAGAGGAAAAAAAACATGGGAACTGTCACAAAAGTAGCACTGGGTCTTCATGGGTTAAAAATCTTATAAGGAGACGCCTTTGGTCGATGGTGGACATTAAGGTCTTTGAGGGTTCTTTACATTTGACACCGTTGTTTCTGTACAAATATATCAAAACATGAAGGTGCTTAAGGGTAAAACAGCAGGATGTTTTAGGTTTGTGTGACCTGAAAACCAGTGTAAATTCACACATTGTACCTGTTCTTCTTTCGTGTTCATGATCAGTAGATCTGCACTTTTGTTTCTACAGTTGTCTCTGGCCGTTTCCCAGGATCCTACCGCAGTTGAAAAGAAATAACAGCTGCCATTGAACAGTTTCCATCCTTCAGGACACCTGCTCACTGAAAGAAAATACACATAAAACAATAAATATTTACAGCGCACACAAGGTTTAATGACAAGTGGAGACAGAAAAACTTATTATATTAGTAGTAGTAGTTGCAGTTGTAGTTGTAGTAGCAGTAGTGGTAGTAGTGTAAATGACAAACTGAAACTGAGACTTAAATGTAACATGTAAACATTTTCATAACATAATTAACCATTATTATTATTATATATTAGTATTATTATTATTATTATTATTATATTATTATGGTTTGGCCCATTTTAAATCATATTGTGTATTCTAATGCGATCAACCCTCCAGACACTTCCTGTTTTAACTTCCTGTTTTTCAGAGTATTTTCTCACCCGCCCTCAGCCTCTCCAGCTCCTGAGTCATGTTGGTGAGTTTGGCGTTGAGTCGGTCTGTGTCGTTTTTCAGGTTCCGTATTTGTTTGTTCAGGGTCGGTAGAAGGTCACTGAGATCGGCATCGATAGACGACAGGTCTGGAGCTGTGGCAGAGAGACAAATCTGACACCTTTGCACTGAATATACATAAAAACTTTACCCTAAAATAAGGTTTATATGTTCAAAAAAACATGTCAATATAAACATATAAGTCATCAAGGTTTCAAAGACTGAGGTGAAACTATCACACATCTAGAATATCATCTTCAAAAAGGTCCATTTAAAAAGAATTTTACATTAAATGAAGTTTAAATTAGAAGTACTACTATTTTCCATTTGATGCTACTTCACAGTTCATGTGCAGAGACATAAGAATGCAGCATTAAAATGAATAAAAAAAAACATTCAGATGTAATAGAAAACACTGACATTTGACATGAACGGCACAGTCAATGCATCATATTTAACCCTTTGTAAACCCTTTTTTGCCATTTTTCTGTGTTAATTTCCTGATCGTTATGTATGTGTTACATGTAATGACATGTTTATTTTTTTAATATCTTCACCCCGCCCCCAAAGGGGAGGCAAGGGGTATTGTCCTTTGGTTCAGTTGTTTCTTTTGTTTAATTGTTAACACTTTAGCAGCAAAACTACTTGTTGAATTTATACCAAATTGGGTTTATAGATTGCCAGTGAACCAGAATAGATGTCATTACATTTTGGGAAAAGTAGGTCAAAGTTGAGATTTTTTATGAATTTTTAAAAAGGTGTTTTTTTTTTTTCATTTACTTATAATGGGCAAAATTTCACATGTCAATAAAACATCAATTTTGTTTCAATTTACTTCAAACTTGGCACATATATTGAGGCAATTGACATGCTGACATCAGCTGATCGACGATGCAGAAATAAGCTACAATATGAGTGAGAGGTGGGTTTGTTGACCTGGAACCACTGTTTAATCTAATTTCAGTGACTCTTGTATATCTCTTGTATATCTAATATACACTACTCACATTTTATACACCGTCTGCTATAAAATCATTCATTCATTTTCTGAACCCGCTTAATCCTCACTAGGGTCACGGGGGTCGCTTGGAGCCTATCCCAGCTACATAGGGGCGAAGGCGGGGTACACCCTGGACAAGTCGCCAGTTCATCTCAGGGCTGAACATGTAGAGACAAACAATCACTCTCACATTCACACCTATGGGCAATTTAGATTAACCAATTAACCTATTAGTGCATGTCTTTGGATGGTGGGAGGAAGCTGGAGTACCCGGAGAGAACCCACGCAGACACGGGGAGAACATGCAAACTCCACACAGAAAGGTCCCACCCCCCGTCAACTGGTGTTGGAATCGAACCCAGGACCTTCTTGCTGTGAGGCACGAGTGCTAACCACTGCACCACCGTGTCGCCCGCTATAAAATCATCATATATCAATATTTTTTCTCCTTCTTTCTGCATAAATCTCTTAAACCACTTCAGTTCTGCTCAAAAATGACCAAATATTCAGTTATTTTCAGGATTTTAACCCTTTAAATGCCAATTGAATATGTGACGCTACTTGTTTTATTAAAAAAAAAAAAAGAAAAGCTCACACAAAATATGAGATTTTTTTTCTTAGTAGTCCTTGGTTCAACTGGACTAGGTTTAAATCCAGTTGGACCGAAAACCACTGAGAAGAACGATGACCTGGGCAAATGAGAACCTACACAGACATGAGATATTTACCATGCAATACATGTTGGAGGGATGTGACATGTTTTATATCAGAGTCTTGGACATGTTAAAGATTAGCAATAATACTAATTTTATTATAAGCCTTTGCATTTTTAACGTAAGATTAAAAAATGTGGTTTCAATGTAAGTCAGTGAGTCTTTTTTTTTGGCACGAGGGCCTGTACTGAACAAAATCTGACCAAAGGTTTGATGCTTCCCTCTTAAATACAGTGGAGTCAAAGTACGAAGTAGCATAAAATACAGCAGAAATACTCCAGTAAAGTGACTAGAGATGGGGGTTAAATGAGCAACAATGCTATTCATTTTACATTTGACACAGTGGTTTTTGTGCAAATATATGAAACATTAAGGTTCTTTTCCCGTAAAACAAAACCAAAAATGAAAAAAAACAAAAAAAACAAAAAAAACAAAAAACAACCCTCAACTATTTAAATAAAGTAGGATCTAAAATAATAACTGACTGTAAAGTCCATAAAGAACCCATGTGAGACTGAATCTATGTGAATAAAGTCCTGTTCTTTGTGCAGTGTTTGATCCAGACTCACTGTAGACCCCGAGGCCGATGAGTCCAAACATCAGGAAACACACAGAAGAACCCCAGAAAGACAACAGCTCCACGTAAGCCCCTGTTTGAGACCTGAGGAGCTGAGGACAGAAACAGACCAGAGAATCAAACTACAGTAACACTGTGACCAGTCTGGAAAACACTTCTATGAATCCAGGATCTATACTCTCACCTATGAGATTTTCTGAAGATGTTGAGCTGGTGGGTTTGTCCTCCTCAATATTTTCATAGATTTCCTCCATCTTCATATGAGTTCTTATCAGGATGTTCAGTCTCAGCTCTGCAGCTCAGTCCACGTTACATGGAAATGACCAAATCCACCACGCTGTGGTGTTGTATAGAGGAGGTTTTGCATGAATATTTACATGTTTTACCTAATTTTTTTTAACCAGGAAAGACTAAAGACCATCCAGAATACATAAAATAATACAATATATAATGACACCTCCAAGTCATGTGTTGATAGACAAGACAATGCAATATAAGACAAGATCAGATAAAATAAGACAAGACAAGACAAGACAAGACAAGATAAGATAAGATAAGATAAGATAAGATAAGATAAGATAAGATAAGTGTTCTGGCACCTTAAGAGCCCTCCAGGATTTATTTTTGTGTTCCTATGCACTTTTAGAGCTGTTTTATTTTGTGAGAGTTTTAAGTTTTACGTTTTTGTAATGAAAAGTAAACTGGATGTTGCACCTGGCATTTCCTGTTTTACGTCTGTCCAAGTAACAACACACAAAACATAACGTGCGGCGTGCACGCACTTGAAAACCCAGTGGTCTGACTTATCAGGCGCACTACTGCCCCTAGTGGTCTGACTTATCAGGGGCTCGTTTCTGCACTAGTTTGTTAAATCGTTAAGCCCAGCGCAACGCAAAATGTTGTTACTAGACGCATTTTGCGTTATCCTGTTTTCTGGGCTTGCTCTTTGTTCGTTAACAACTAACGCAACGCAAAATGCGTTTGTGTGTTAGTTCATTAACCCCATGCAACACAAAATGTGCTACCCCGTTTCTGGGCTAGTTGGGTTAAAAGTGAGCGCTCGCCCAGTTCCTCGCTAAGAGCTGATTCTAACGCGGACCTCGGAGGTCTGCGTTAGAATGACGATGTATTCTTGTAGCTTCATTTCACTTCAGTTCTGTCATGTATTTCCTTGAAATATATTTACATTTGAAAAGAAGATTTTTAACACAAGTTTGACAATATCTTTAATGATATCAGATTTTTTCCCATGGACATTTTGCGCCGATAAAAACGAATTTACCGAGTGAGGACTGATCTGCTCACTGAATTTATTCTCTATCGAATTATGGATCCATCTTCAGGACAAAGTGTGTGTGGCTTTGAGAGAAGTTGAAAGAATCATCAACAGGTATCATCATTTGAGGAGTTATCTGTCTAGCTGCACCAGGGAAGTAGCAAGGGCAGAATAATAAGGCAAGATAAGATGACATAAGAATAAGACAAGACGATACAAGAAGAAGAAGACAAGACGATACAAGAAGAAGAAGACAAGACGATGTAAGAGAAGACAAGACGATATAAGAGAAGACAAGTTAAGACGACAATTTGTATCATGACTGTACATGACTAAATGTTTTGTGTATTTGTAGATCCACTGTGATGTGAAGTTATGTTAATAATAAGCTAAAACATAATATGGTTGGAATTGCACTCATTTTTAAAGCTGCACGTGGTTGTTCAGGTGATTCACATTTTCATAATGTAATTATACTTTTTTCACACTAACAGAGAAAAAATTGGATTATTGTTTATAGGCCATTATTATGCTCTTATTTTACTGGTCGGACCCATTTGAGATCATATTGGGCCCCTGAACTAAAATGATTTGACACCGCTGATATAAACTGTAGAAAATACAGATGATTCTAATTCATGACTGGTTCATGATTAGGATTTGAATTAAACACTTTAGAGATCATTAATAAACTCATGTAAATCAGCTGCACAAAGACTTAAATGTAATGTTTAAACTGTGATTTTTGTTTAGCTGATTTTTACATAAAGTTCAGTTTTTTCTGTTTGTAACTTTGTGTCATCTACACAAATGTGATAATATTTGCATTGAAATGTGCAAATGGTTCCACTTAAGATTTACTTCAATTGAAATTACAATTGGTTCACAGTCATCAGCATATCTTAATTATTAAAATAGTCTATTCATAAATATTTAATAAATCCTTTAGTTTGTGTTATTTCAGAGGGTAAATGTAGCTAAACCGGTTTAACTTCAAATATTTGTAAATGTTGTGAAACATTTACGTCTTTCCAGAGGTCAACATGAGATGAATGTAGATGCACAGTTCATATGTTGTTGTTTTAGTCGCTGTCGACCAGAATTTCATGTTTTGTTTTGGGGTTTTTTGCATCATATTTGCATTATAACGTATACTTTATGTACTTCTTGGTAGTTCTTCTCGGTTCAACTGGACTGGTTTAGCTCTTTGAAAATGTTTCGTCTCTCCTCTTGGATGAGAGATGAAATGTTTTCAAAAGAGCTAGACCAGTCCAGTTGAACCGAGAAGAACTACCGAGAAGAACGATGAGCTGGACAAATGAGAACCTACACAGACATTATGACATGTAGCCTTCTGTTAAATGTGTTGTTAATGAGCAGAGTTTTTTTTTTTTTTACCTGTCTGCTTCATCTGATGTTTAATGAGTCTCTTACATTTAACCACCTTCAGCAAATCTTCATGTTTAATCTGAATTTGGAAAAGAGGATGTTAGTGTTATTAATAAAAGACCTTTGAAAGAAAGGAAAAGAGGATGCAAATTTTTTTCCTTTATATTTTGCATTGCATTTATGTTCAATTTCATGTGGCTATTTTTTATTGAATTTGCATTGGAATATGTAGTGTACTGTAAGACTTGTTGGTCCTTTTTTCCTTTTTATTTTGCATTGCAAACTGCAAAAACACAACAAACAGAGCAAGGTTCTGTGGACTGTTTCCACTTCTTCATTTTCACTCTCTTTTTTCACTCTCTACTCAGGAAAAAAGGATGGGAGGATGAGATGAAGATGAGATAAACATGCTGTCTAATGTTCTATCAGCTGGACCTGTGCAATGTTTTTTAATCCAGTGTACTATGGTTGTTTGTTGTTATTGCTATACTTTTTCATTACTTATTATTATTATTATTATTATTATTGTTGTTGTTGTTGTTGTTGTTATTATTACTTGCTCACTTTTATTACTTATTTTTTATTATCATTAATATAATTAGTGCAATTATTGTTACTAGTGACATTGTTGATGTTGATATTTTTGTACAACTACAATTATTATTTGTATATTATGTTGTTATTACATATGCAATTTAATATGTAGATATTACATAATTGATTGATTGATTGATTGATTGAAATGTGGTCATATATTGATACACTGATATGTGGTCTATGAATACATTTTTCCAATCAGCAATGTGTATAGTGTTCCTTGAGTTCCAATTCATGAGGATCGTTTTCTTGGCGATGGTTAGCACAAACAGCAGCTTTGTATTTTTTGTGTGGCTTAAATTGATTATTGATGTGTCTCCTAGGATGCAGAGTGAGGCTGAGGTTGGGATGTGACAGCCCATAGTAGTGGAATGTGCTTCTGTGATGCTGACCCTCAGTTGATTTATTGGAGTGCAGTGCCAAATGGTGTGAATGTTTGTGTCAGGTTTGTTTTGTGTGCAGTGTGTGAACAAATATCAGAGGTGAAACCCATTTTAAATCATTTCTGTGCAGTGAGGCAAAATCTGTCAAGTACTTGTATTAGCTGCAAGTTAGTGTTTTTTGACTTGAGGTAAATATTTTTTACAAATTTGTGTCCAGAAGCCAGCATCAGGAGTAATGGATTAGTCTGATTCCCATTTGAGATATGGAAGGTTTAAGGAATTGTCTGATTGTGATAACACTCTATATATTTTGGAGAAAATTTTTTGGGGGGGAGGATATTTTGATTAATTTGAGAATTGGTGGGGGGAGGTCAAGGTTATTGATCTGAATATCAGATTTTGATTGGATAGATGATTTAATCTGTAGATATTCCAAGAAATGTATGCTCGCAATGCCATGCTTCTGGACCAAGTATGGGAATGAGACCAGAGTTTTATTATAGATTATGTGTTGGAGATGTGTAATGCCCTTACATATCCATGTGGAGAAGTTGAGTGTTTTTTTGTTGATGGTGAAACCAGGGTTATTCCAGATAGGGGTGAGTTTCGAGGGTGCAAATAGTGAATTAGTGATATGATACAATTTCCACCAGGCTGTCAGAACCGATGCCATTGTTGGTGATTTAAAGGAAGGATGTTTTTTGATTGTCTGACTGTAGAATGGTAAGTCTGAGATCTGAATGTCCTTACTTATATCCTTAGCTTGTTCTATATCTAACCAGACGTTTTCTGAAGGCGTGGGGTGGATCCATTTGTGTATGTATTGGAGCTGACTGCCCAGACAGTAATGGTAAAAATATGATAGTCCTCCTATAGTTTTTGGTTTTTGAAGTGTGGCAAATTTGATTCTCAGGGTCTTGTTTTTCCAGTAAAATTTGATTATAGCTGAGTCAAGTGATTTAAACCATGAGAGGGTAGGCCAGTGGTTTCCAACCTTTTTTGCTCCTGACCCCATTTTAACATCACAAATTTCTGGCGACCCCACACATTCAAAATGGAGACTTTTTTTTTTTTTTTGCTAAAAAAAAGCTGGTTTTATTCTTACCTTTTAGATAGAACCTTTGCGGTCACCATAGGCAACCACACATCCTCCAAAGCCCAGATTGCCTGTGGTGTACCGCACGGTTCAGTTTTAGGCCCGATTTTATTTTCTATTTATATGCTCCCACTTGGTGAGATTTTTAAATGCCACAACGTCTCCTTTCATTGCTACGTGGACGACACACAGATATACCTGCCCCTGAGACCGGATGACCCCAGAAGCCTAACTGCTGTGTCTAACTGCCTCAATCATGTAAGCCGTTGGATGGCCCAGAACTTCCTTCAACCAAACAGCTCCAAATCAGAAGTCCTACTGTTCAGTCCACCAAACTCCACCATTGCAATAAAAAATAGCCTCGGTCCCCTCTCCTCAAACATTACTCCCACCGGAAGAAATCTCGGGGTAATATTTGACTCAGACCTCTCCTTCCAACTACACATTAATAAAGTTATCCAATCCTGTTTCCTCCAGCTACGAACTATTTCCAAAATCAAACCAATAGTCCCACACCACAACCTAGAAACAATCATCCACTCATTCATATTCAGCAGACTTGACTACTGTAATTCTCTTCTGTCCGGCATCAGCCAAAAATCACTGTCTCGCCTCCAATTGGTCCAGAACACAGCAGCTAGGCTTCTCACTGGTTTTAGCAGACACCATCATATCACTCCCATCCTCGCATCCCTCCACTGGCTCCCTGTATGTTTGAGAATTGATTTTAAGATTTTACTGATCACTTTTAAAGCTCGAATGGGCCTGGCCCCAAGTTATATACAAGAAATGTTAGTTGACTATGAGCCAGCACGCAGCCTTAGATCCTCGGGCAGAGGGCTCCTAGCTGTTCCGAAGTCTAGGCTTAAATCAAAAGGTGACCAGGCATTTTCCATCAGGGCCCCTCAACTTTGGAACGGCCTGCCCGAGGAGATAAGGCTTGCGGAATCAGTAACATCTTTTAAATCACTTCTTAAAACACATTTTTATAGAATTGCTTTTATGTGATGTCTGCCGCCTTTTTAACCTTAATTTTTAGTTTTAATTTTAAATTTGATCTTGTTTGATAATTAACTTGTTCATACATCTCTCTAATTATGTTGCTTCTGTTGTAGTGTTTCTCTTTTCTTTTCTTCGTGTATCCTGCTGTTGTGCTCTCTGTCAAAGCACTTTGTAAACTTTGTTTTTAAAGGTGCTATACAAATAAAGTTATTAAAATTAATTTGTTTTTGATCATGTAATAGTTTGCTATACTATGTTTCAAATAAAGGTTAATTTTAGAGGACATTTAGTCTATTTAATGTATATTATTCTGGACAGAGGCAGTAAATCCAGGTGTAGATTACTGCACAAAGGGAGAATTTTATTTTCCTCGGTCAGGATATGTACAGTCAGTTCAGCTGTGATTTACAAGGAGGACAATTAATACTGAACAAACAAGAACTCAAACTATGAATTATGAAAGAGCTGCAGCATCTGAAACTGACCACAATGAACATTTGACACATAAACAGAACCCCAGTGCTTCAGTTTCAGCTTCACAGTTTGTCTGTTATGGATTTGGATTGTCTGTCAACTCAACATAGATTTTAATTAGCTTTTTTTTTTTTTTTTTTTTTTTTTTAATTTTTGTCAATTTCTAGAAATTTCTGGTGACCCCATTTGAATTCCAGGCGACCCCATGTAGGGTCCCAACTCCAAGGTTGAAAAACACTGGGGTAGGCTGTAGTGGTATCATTGTGAATAGATAGTTTAATTTTGGAAGTATGGTCATTTTGATGACTGATATCCGGCCTGTCATAGATAGTGGGAGAATCATCCAGCGCTGAAGATCATCGTCTACTGATTTGAGTAATGGGTTAAATCAAGACCAAATAGATCTAAAAGCCTGGGGGAAACCTTGATCCCCAAATATGTGACATAAGTGATGCAAAGTGGGATAGCTGATGAGTGGGCTGCCACATCCCAGGCATTTGGTTATAAAGGAAGAACTGCAGACGCACTCCAGCAACTGAAGAATTTTCTTCCTGCAGATTTTCAAACAGGGGGCATGGCGCCAAGGGTGCCGGTAGGTAAACAGATAGATATAGATAAGCTTTATTTAAGACTCATGGTCCACATTAAAAAGCAAACAGATAAATCTACCACTGCTTGTCATTCATAATTTGATCAGTTTACTGACGTGTATAAGCAGATTTTCTTTCTCCGTGTGTTTCTTTTAACTTATGAATAAATAAATAAAATAAAAATATGACGAGTGATTCTTCATGTAATATCACAAATGCATGGAGTGAACAAAGACTTTATTCCACCACTGTATTTTCAGTCATTAACAATGATTATCATGGACATTTTTTTCTCTTTAATGTTTATATTTGTTTCACACTATCAAATAAAACCCAAAATATTCATTGTTTTATTGTTTAGAAGAGTTTAAAACTACAAAGAACCATCATTATCATTATTTTCATTTTGTTGAGGAATATCTCAGAACACATTCATTTTCTTCATCAAAATTTAGATAAAACAAGTACAAAATAAGAGACAACGCATTTTTTATTCATGATATGTAATGTTTACGACACATTTTTTTCTCTTGTTTTCATGTTATACAAATAATGTAACTATCTGGTTTCTTAATTCTTCACAAGATAAGTTATAAAATAAACAGAGATGTGGATTTGGAAAATGTGTTCAACGACTTAACAGTGATTTTAATGCAGTATATCACAAATGCACGGGGTGAACAAAAACTTTTTCCCACCACCTTTTTTACAGAATGTAGAGCCTTTACAGTGCAAAAGTAGTTTATTATATTTGATAAGTTTATTTTGTATTGCTGAAGCAAAAATGTAAGTTGTTTTTAATTTGTACAGCAGATAATTCAAAGAAAAGTAAAAAGCATGGTTACAGTAGTGATGTTTCTTCCAATAAAAGTTGAACCATTGTTACAGTTTCATTGGGGTTGAGAACCACTGACCTCAGAGCAGTTGGAAAGTCATCAGTTTAAAACTGCTCGTATAGAATCAGTGGCTTTTCACAGACATAATGCCTTTCCTCGTTACAGCTGAGATCATTCCAGTTGTCATAGTTGCTGATTCCACAGTCCTGTCCCCCGTTATAGTCGTTAGGCTGATTTGGATACCAGAGCCTGAATGATGACAGGTTTAAACACTGGTGACAAATGTCACAAATTAGCTCAGAATCATATTACACACAACACTATATTTCTTTTACTTATCATATTGATAATATTTGTCTTGTACGTATTGTACAAATTGCTGTTCTAATTGTGTTATAACCTTCCAGTAACCAGATGAACATATTATGCATACTTTGCACTTCATATTATAAAAAGTCATGTTATTTTTCACCTTTTTTTTTTTGAAAACAATGTGCATTTTTGCTCACTAACAAAGGAGTAAAAAAATGCACACCCACACATTTGAGAACATTTGACCTAGCACAAAAAGTAATAATGTGTATTAACCAGTGTTGGTGTTGATGTTGACATATGCCAGGATGAAAAAAATAATAATAACAATAACAACAAATTAAATTTTTTTTGTCCAATATTGAAAAAAAAACAACAACAACTTTTTTTTGTGTTTTTTTGCACTAAAATATTGTTTGTTTATATTACAAACATGATATTTAAAGGGTTAAAAATATCTATCTATCTATCTATCTATCTATCTATCTATCTATCTATCTATCTATCTATCTATCTATCTATCTATCTATCTATCTATCTATCTCTAACTTATCCTTTGTGTTTTGCATTGTTTCTGTGTAAATTATATATTTTTCTATATTTAATTCACTGATCATGTAGATGTTCATAAAAGCTCAGATTAAAGTCGAAGGTCATTATATCAGAAACAGAGGAAACTGAAGGAAAAAAAGACTTTTTCAACAAAATCTATCATTAACTGAATATAAATCATGTATCTATTATCTGTTACTCTGATTCTGAAATTCAGTTCAGTCATATGTGTCAAATGTGTAAAAGTATCATCAGCTGCATGAATTCCACCAAAGTAAAGACCATTTCTTCATTACCTCAGAGTGAGTGCAGATCCATCCACCCATTTCCAAACTCCCTCCTGTTCAGAGTCACTCAGGCCGATCCAGTACTCAATGTGGGTGGGTGTCCACATTATTCTCTGTTGAATGTAAAGGAAAGTGATGTCAAAGAAAACTGTCAACTCTTAGTATGGAATCATGTCAGTATACAGGAAATACAATAGGAGTGATTTTAATGTTAATTGCATTAGCTTAGTTTGATTATTTTCACCATAAAAGGCCAATTCAACTGTTTGGTCACATGTTAGTTTCTGGTCTTTTCTTTTTTCTGTAGAAGAAAATACAAGAAATGTGTTCACATGAAAAACTGACCCAAATGTGTTGTAAAGGTTAAAGTCACCATTTACTGTGACCTTTGACCCCATGACAAGAAGCAGCACAAACAATTAGAAACATCTGACATGCTGAATGAAACCTGATTATTTTAGTCATTTTTGTTAAATTTGTTGCTTATTTTGATCAGTTGCATTCATTTTGTTGATTACTTTATTACCTCCACCAGGAGGTATTATGATCGCTTTGCTTTATGTGTTTACGTGCATGCGTGCATGTTTGTTTGTTAGAAAGATAACTCAAAAAGTTATGGATGGATTTTCAGGAACTTTTCAGGAAATATTGATACTGGCACAAGGAAGAAATGATGAAATTTTGGTGGTGATTGGGGTGGGGGGGGCAGATCTGTCTTGGCGGAGGTCTGCTCTCTGAGTGCTTTTCTTGTTAACTTTGTTATTTATTTGTCCATTTTTGTTCAGTAGTTAAATTCTTTTGGTCATTTTGTTCATTTTGTTGATTATTTTCATTATTTCTATGTTATTATCATAGTATTTTGCTGGTACGACCCACTTGAACTAAAATGATTTTGACACATTGACTGTTCATATCTTCAGTGTAATTTTTGTGTTTCACAGATTCATCCCACAGACCGGACTGCTTGTGGGCCGTATGATTTTTTTGTTTGTTTGTTTGTTTTTTTCCTGGGTTGTATGTTTGACACTGCTGGTGTCAGTTGTGGTGGTATGTGCATGAACAGATGTTGTTTCCAGGACAGTGGTAGTCATGTACGTGTCCTTGTGAGTTTGTGTCCTGATGTTACTGTGACTGTGAGGCTTCAGTCGGTGCTGGTTTTATTCTCCAAACCTGTTCTTCTATGTTGTTTATGATGACCAGATCTCCTCCTTGGCTTCTGCAGTCGGATCTGCTGTCTGTCCATGATTTACGCTGGGTCGAAAAGAAGTAACATCTGCCGCTGAGCAGCTCCCACGTGGACGGACATACTTTCTCTGTACAATATGATATTAAACCCAAAGGTTTACAGGAATTAGACTTTGAGTTCTGCAGAAAATGAACTGAATCAAGTTGAATCAAGAAGACAGTCAATAGTTTACAAAATACTTATAAGTAAAACTACCTCCATTAATGTAGTTTTAGGATCTCATGCATCTCACGATTAAACAAAAACTACAGCAGGGATTTTTATGAAACTTTATGGGAGGATAGGGGACGACGAACCTCTTCAGTTCAGGAGAACATCCCTTTAATGGGTGCAGAGTGGGACTGATTGGCTGATTGTTCATTGCTTTGTTCACTTCGTTCAATTTGTTGATTATTTTGTTTGCTTTTTTTTTTCTTTTTGTTGATGATTTTGTTCATTTTGTCTATTATTGCGTTCATTTCGGTCATTATTTTGGTTATTTTAACTCATTTTGTTGATGATTTTATTCATTTTGAATTCAATTTGTGATAATTTTGTTCATTTTTAATGCTTTTTTCATTATTTTGTTGATTATTTATTTGTTTTGTTGATAATTTTGGTCATCTTTTTTTCTGTTATTTTTCGCTTCATGTGGACTTCTTTTTGTTCAACTTGTTACTGGTGTAAAACGTCGATGAACTAATGCCATAAATCTCATGTTGTCTGAACAAAAGGGTTAAAGACATGTTAAGTCCAAAGGAAGGTCACAGTACATACGATCACTTTGGTTTATAGAAGCTGTTTTCAACCTGAATCTTCTGTTTTTCCTGCTGTTCATACTTCACATCTATCAGACTGGATCCAAACACAGACAAATGCACATGTGTGGACATTAGAAGTGTACTAAACCAACAGACAGGATATGGACTTGGACTGTGGTGACACCACTGTCATAAAGCTGGAGGTCAGTGTTTGGTCTGAACTGAGCTGCTGTTTCCTGTTGTGTGTTTTTGTGGACTCACTCGTCTCACTCTTCAGCCTCTCCACCTCCTCCATCACGTCGATGATTCTGGTGTTGAGTTGGTCTCGGTCTGCGGTCAGGTTGGATATTTGGTCAGTTCTGGTCTGGAGATGGACTTTGATAGAGGACCGTTTTGCAGCTGAGGTGTGTATGGAGACGATATCTTAAAAAAAAAAAAAAGAAAAAGAACACAACAACTATAAGTAAAAAAAAAAGTCATTCATCACCTTCCTGTACCTGCTTCTAAAACCATCTACTGATCTAAACTGTTTAATACCTGTTGATCCATTAATCCTATCAATACATGTAAATAATTGGTGTAAAATACAGTTAGTCATCTTTTCGTGGTCATCAGATATGACCCATTTGCAGGGCCACCTTAACCTAATGGTAGGCCCCGGGGCTGAGGGAGGTGTTGTAGGCCCCCCTGTCCCATCCTTCAAAATTACCAAGCCTCATTATAAAATATAATATCTTGGTAATCTACAACAGCGAGTAGATTGTAACCAAGATGGATGGAAGTTTGACTTCATGATAAAAATTATTGTCACCAACCATCAACTGTCAGGAAAAACAATTATTTAACAGCAGCAACAGATCAAACTATAAAGCCTGAGAACCCATGCACCTGCACATAGGCGTAAACTCAACCCCCCCCAGCTCACACAAACACACACAGCACCATGGACAGTGACATGGAGATAAAGTGCTTCTCCTGTATGGCTTTCAATGGGGAGGAACTTTACAAAGTGCTCTTCTATACAGCCCTCTGGCGATACACAGCACAGAATGAAAGTCAGCTGGTCCAGATGTGGAATATCTGGTGTGGGGTCCACACTGAAAGCAAAATACTTTGCAACTTTCACTCGACTGATATTTTCATCCAGCACCTTCTGTGCCATCAGCTGTATGAATTCCTCACACACATTTAGAGAAAGGTTGGATGGAGTTCCTCTGTCAGTGTTTCCATATTTTTCAAAATGAGCCTTTAAAAAAGGATCAAACTGGCTGATCAGTTCCATACTGCCCAAATCATTTCCATAGTTGGTGTCTCCAAACCTGTGGCTATCACTCTTGAAAGCTAGCCCACGCTCAGCTAAATACTTAACAGCAACAACCCTCTGTAGAACCTGTGTCCAATACTCACACTCCTCATCCAACTGTTTTTTTTAGTTCTGAGTCCACTGTCCCACGGCCAGCTGCTTGATTGATATAAGCGATCATGGCCTTTCTGTGGGTGTCACCAGTTTCGTGTTCTGCTGTGCGATCACCTGCATGTTTCCAATCTGAATATCCCCCATTAGCAAATACCGACTTTTCATTTTTCTCACCAAATATCTTGCATGCAAAACAAAACACACTGCCTGCTGATGGTGAATAACAGCCATTCTCTACTAACACACTCTCCGTTATTTAGTTTGTGGCTGAAATGAGTTCTAGAACAATCCCGTCTCTGATGCTTGTATACACGCTCTGATGCACACAGTGTCTGGATTTTGGCTCGTCTCTGGTCCCATTTTCACCCAGTATGCGCGTACCTGTTGCTGGTCAAAGTTGTTTCCCCAACGACCCGGGTCACTGCTGAAAGGCTCATCTGGCTCTCCTCCCCCGCCCTGATGCTTCTGTCTCCCCCTCCTTCTCCCCCTCTGTGGCTGTTAACTCCACCTGCATGGGCCCTGGCTCAGCTGCCTCCTCCACTGGTTTCATTTGGGGCCTTCTCCGCTGTCATGTGAGGTTGATTTAAAGAACCCTGTCAGCTTTGGCATGGTCTTGAATAATTCTGACTCTCGATCATGCTTTTCTCATGCCAGTTTTCTTTCATGGGCACCGCTCTCAAATTTCTTCTTCCCCGACATTTTGTAACTGAACTGACCTCTTGACACATGGGGGCGGGGCTGGGCTTACCAATTGGGATCAATATGCAGCTTCAGACGTGCGTGCAGTATGTATAAAAAGATAGACAGGAAAACTGACAAATTACAAATCGATGTTAGTTTTTATGCTTATGGAGTACGTAAAAATGATAGGCCCCTTAAGTCAGTAGGCCCCTGGGCTTCAGCCCCGGTTAGCCCGTGCATTAAGGCGGCCTTGCCCATTTGGATGTTCAGAGGCTCCATAGTTACCATGGAAACACCATCATCTTCTCCAACATTGATTCTTCAGTAAAACCCATGAAGTTGGATCAATGACAGTGGATGGACACACTGGGTTTATGTTTAACGATATATTTTGCTGAAAAAGTCCGTTTTTCTTCATTTTCTCTTCTTTTATTTTTTACATAATAACCTTTGAATTTGATCTGAGGTTGAATAAACATCTACATGATCAGAAAATAAGATGTACGTAAGAAAACACAATTTTCACCAAAAAAAAAATGCATCATAGAACAATATTATTGTACTAATGAATTACTATATGGATACAATTACATTATAAGAGGTACGAAATATAGTAATATAATAATAAAGTAATAAATAGTAATATGTTTATTACTAATAGTAATAGTAATAAATGGATTACTAATATAGTAATAAAGTATAATATAATAAATGACATGAAGAATAAACAATTTATTCTTTAATTTCTTATTTTCTTTAACCTAACAGCTGAACACTTCAGAAAAAAAAACAAAAAACTGAACAACAAAAGCTTAAGATAAGTACAAAACATGCAAATGACAAACAAAAATAACATTTTAGGTCATTTTAGACCAAGAGAAAGAAGTATAATTATTGTACTAATAATCTGCCTAATATTAAATGTTTTGTGTATTTGTAGATCCTCTCTGATCTGTCAGTTATAATGTACATGTGAAAATGATAAACTTAGGCATAATATTGTTAAATTTGAACTTATTTTTCTTAAGAAATTTCAGGTTGGTCATATTATTTACATTTTTAAGAGGATTGTTTGTAGATGTAAACATTTTCATCATGTAATTTTACTTCTTTCACTCTAAAACATAGAGAAAAGTTTAGAGTCATCAACATTTCTTTCTTTTTGTTCTATTATTTTATTGGACTGTTTGAGGTCATATTGGGCTGAATGTGACCTCTGAACTAAAATGAGTTTGACAGCCCTGAAATAAAGGACGTGGTCATTCCTGCAGATACTGAATTCATGTTGATTAGATGAAGTATAACAGACATCAGACCTAGAATAACACTAAACTCCTGTTCTTTGTGCAGTGTTTGATCCAGACTCACTGTAGACCCCAAGGCCGATGAGTCCAACCAACAGGAAACCACAGAAGAACCCCAGAAAGACAACAGCTCCACGTAAGCTCCTGTTTGAGACCTGAGGAGCTGAGGACAGGAAACAGACCAGAGAATAAAACAACAGTAACGCTGAGAGCAGTCTGGAAAACACTTCTGTGAATCCAGGATCTATACTCTCACCTGTCTGATTGACTGAAGGTTTTGACTCCATCTTCATATGAGTTTTTATCAGGATGTTTAGTCTCAGCTCTGCAGTTCAGTCCACGTTACATGGAAATGACCAAATCCACAGCATTGTGGTGTTGTATAGAGGATGCTTTGCATGAATATTTGCATGTTTTACTTAAAATATGGATCTGCTTTAATCAGAAACACAAAATACCTCCCAGTTTTCATCACAGGGTTATAGACAAGATAAGATAAAATACGATAAAATACATCTTATCTTATTTTATCTTATCTTACAAGCAAGATAAAACAATATAAGACAAGATAAGATAGATAAGCCAAAACAAGATAAGACGAGACAACGTAAGACAATATGAGACAGAACAAGACGATATAAGACAAGACAAGACAAGACAAGACAAGATAAGATAAGATAAGATAAGATAAGATAAGATAAGATAAGATAAGATAAGATAAGACAAGACAAGACAAGATAAGACAAGATAAGATAAGGTAAGATAAGGTAAGATAAGATAAGATAAGATAAGATAAGATAAGATAAGATAAGATAAGACAAGATAAGGTAAGATAAGATAAGATAAGATAAGATAAGATAAGATAAGATAAGATAAGATAAGATAAGATAAGATAAGATAAGATAAGACTGTTTTTGAACCTTAGAGTTGGGACCCCACATGAGGTTGCCTGAAATTTCTGGTAATTGACAAAAAATAAATAAATATATTTCTAATAAAAAAATATAATGTGAGTTGAGAGAGACAATCAATCCATAAAAGACATGACAAACTGAGTCTGAAACTGAAGCACTGTGGTTCTGTTTCTCTGTGGTTCTGTTTCTCTGTCAAATGTTCATTGTGGTCGGTTTCAGATGCTGCAGCTCTTTCATAATTCATAGTTTCAGTTCTTGTTTGTTCAGTATTAATTGTCCTCCTTGTAAATCACAGCTGGACTGACTGTACATATCCTGACCGAGGAAAATCCAATTCTCCCTTTGTGCAGTAATCTACACCTGGATTTACTGCCTCTGTCCATAATAATATACATTATATAGAATAAATGTCCTCTAACATTAATACATATTTACAACATAGTATAGCAAACTATTACATGATCAAAAACAAATTAATTTTAGCAACAAAAAAAAAAAGCCTCCATTTTGAATGTCTGGGGGTCACCAGAAATCTGTGATATTGAAATGGAGTCAGGAGTAAAAAAAAAAAGGTTGGGAAGTGCTGATATAAGACAAAACAAGACAAGATAAGATAAAATAAGATATATCTTCTGTTATTTTATCTTATCTTACAAACAAGATAAAACAATATGAGACAAGACAAGATAAAATGAGGCAGAACACAACAAGATAAGACAAGACGATGTAAGACAAAACAAGCAAAGGCAACATAACAACAAGATAAGATAAGATTGAGGCAAAATATTGTTAAAATCCCACTTGTTTTTCTTAAGAAATTTCAGGTTATTCATGCCATTCACATTTTTTTTTATGAAAGGATAGTTTGCAAATGTAGACATTATAATGTAATTTTACATTTTTTTGCACTGAAAAAAAAGAGGAAAATTTGGAGTTGTCATTATTTACACATTATTTTGCTGTTATTTTACTTGTACAGGTTGATTCAATAAGAAACCCATCATTTACATATTTCCACAAGTCAACACGGGGTTAATGCAGATGAATAGTTCATGTGTTTTCATTTTAGTGGCTGTTGACCAGAATTTCATGTTTTGTTTTTGGGTTTTTTGCATCAGATATGTGCATTGTAACATGTATCCTTCTGTAAAATGTGTTGATACTTTTTTCCCATTAGTTTTGCATTGCAAAACTGACGTGCAACAGTAGAGGAAATAGAAGAAGACTGATATGGATCAGTTTTTCCTTTTCATCAGCATCATCTGTTAATCCTTTTTGACCTCTGAGGCTATTTTTTGTAGACTTTTCTTTGTCTGTGTAATTGTTTATAGCATAGATTTCTGTTTTTTGACATATTTTTTCATCTAATGTCAGTTGCTCGTACAGTTCTATTACACACTACCGACACTTTACATCGTCTGCCACAAAATCATCATACATCAGTATATTTTTCTGCTTTTTTTCCTGCATAAATCTCTTAAACCACTTCAGCTCTACTCAATATTCAATAACTTTCAGGATTTTAACCCTTCAAATGCCAGTTTGAATATGTGATGTCAGTTGTGTTATTTTAAAAAATAACACAAAATATGAGATGTTTTCCATATAAATACACAACAGAGAGATGTGACATTGTTTTAAATCAGAGTCTTGGACATGTTAAAAATTGTCAGTAACACTAATTTCACTGCATTAGGAATTTTTATGTCAAATAAAAAAGTGGTTTCAATGTGAATCCCAGAGGCATTTCTTTCCATGAGGGTCCTGAACTGCACAAAAACTACTAATGCAATGAAATCAGTGTTATTGATAATCTTTTACATGTCCAAGACTCTGCATAAACTGCATAAATAAATGTAATAACCATTGTAGCTCCATCTGATTCACTACCCCCTGGGAACCCTCAAGCCAAAAATATACATGCAGAAAAATCCTATAAAAATCATCGTTTATTAGTGTTCATTAAACTTTTTTCTGCATAAATCCCTTAAACCACTTCAGCTTTGTTCAAAAATACCAAATGATCAATCATTTTCAGGATTTTAGCTCTTTAACTGCCAGTCTGAATATGTGATGCCACTTGTTTTATTTATCTATTATTATTTATCTCTTCTATTTATTTATTTTATACTGTTGTTTTTAATTGTATGGCTTTTTAATCATTCTTGTATTTTATTCTTTTTACTTGGGTTTTATTTATTCTTCTGTATAGCACTTTTTTTTGTTTGCTTTTGTTCAGTTTCTATGTCTTTAAATCTATTCTGTATTTTATACTTCTATTTTGGTTTTAATTTTTCTTCTGTACAGCACTTTGGTCCACTGCAGTTGTTTTAAAGTGCTTTACAAATAAAGTTGGATTGGATTGTTTTATTAAAAAATAGTTCCAATGTCCCTGTACGTCAGTGTCAACCCGGAGTCCTGTGGTCTTAATCCAGGAGCTCAATCTCCCGGTTGGGCCAGATTTGGCCCACGTGCCACATATTTGACACCCCTGCTTTGAGGCCATGTGTTGAATCCCATATTTTTCACCATGAAACAGTTGGTTGTCATTACTCTGATGCATGAATCTGCCCTGAAATGTTCAAGTTATTGAACCAGATATTTATTCTTTTCATGAACACCTTACAGTTGAGGTTGATTTTTACGGTTGCTTCCTATTCCTCTGAGTCAGAATACAAGACAACACATATGGTAGAATCAAAATTTATTACTTTAATACATAGACAATATTTAGGATGTACAACATGATGTGGACTGGACCTCCGACGGTCTGGACCAAAACCACAACGGACGAGTTATTGAGTGTCTCGTCACTTCAGCCAGATGTATTTGTCTCCAACGTCCTCATTATAACCAGCAGCGTACTTCTTTCCAGGAAGCTACGGAGAGACAAAGGACATTTGCTTAAACAATAACAACAGATTTTCTTTCATTAGATACACAATAAAAGCTACAACACGTCAGTATCACAAACTCTGTCATTTGAGTATCCTCTGTTAAACCGTTTAACCCAGGGGTCTCAAACTCATGTTCTTTCAGGGGCCACATTCAGCCCGATTTGTTCTCCAGTGGGTCGAACCAGTAAAATAATAGCATAAAAATCTTGAAATAATAACAACTCCAACTTTTTGTCTTTGTTTTAGTGCAAAAAGACCCCATTTAATTATGAAAATACTTACTTTTATAAACTATCCAAACAAGAAAGATGTGAATAACCTGAAAAAACTGAAATTTCTTGAGAAAAATAAGTGCAATTTTAACAATATTCTGCCTCAACTTATCATTTCCTCATGTGCATTATGGATCAGAGCGACAAAGACTCTAAACACTGAGGAACAGGCAGAAAATAGTTCAAATTGGGCTGAATTTTCTTTAGACATTTCAGGTTGTTCATATTTGTTCAGGTTATTCACATTTTATTGTTACAGGATAGTTTGTAAATATTTTCATAATTTAATGTTATTTTTGGACTAAAACAAAGACAAAAATGTGAAGTTGTCATTATTTATAGACATAATGTAATATTATTTTTCACATCAAACCGAGAAGAAAATCTGGAGTCATTCTTTTTTGTCGGTTATTCTGCTGTTATTATTTGACTGTAGATCATATTGGTCTGTATGTGGAACCAGAACTAAAATGAGTTGCACAGCTTTGACTGTGGAATTTTTATACTTTACAAATTCATCCCAGGGGCCAGAATGGAACCTTTGGCGGGACGCATTTAGCCCCCGGGCCGCATGTTTGGTTTAACCAGACAAAAAGTCTTCAGTCAGTGAACAAAAGGTCTGGACCAAGAGTTTAGTTCCATCATGATCACAGTCCTGGAGAAGCTTCACATTGTGGAGGGAAGTAAATATAGATGCACTATATGGACAAAAGTATGTGGACACGTTGAATTCAGGTGTTCCTTTTCTAACAGTGGTCTGGGATACAAAACAATAATGACTAATGACAGAATATAGTTTTATACTGGGATAAATATCCTTGCATTGGTTAGTTTGGTTTAAATTATCTTTGCTTCTAAAATGCCTCAGAGATGGTTTTTATGTAATTTCTCTCAACATTGATTTTGCTGTTTTTTTTCCCATGAGTATAATGTTAAATGTTCTACCTCTAAATTTCTAAAATATTTTTCATGTTCTGACTGTAAACAATACTTTTCTACCAAAAGTAACCATCTACTTTCTTCACATCTCAAGGAAATATTGATGTTTAGAAACTATATGGACAAAAATATTGGGACACATCATGTCTACAGCTGTAAGATGTCCTGTTAATGAGGGTTTGAGACAAAAACATCAATATTTCCTTAAAGTTTAATGGTAGATTTTTCTTCCTCAGTGAGAAGAAAGTAGATGGTTAGTTGTGGTAGAAAATTATAATTTTCAGTCAGAGCATGAAAAATAGTTCAGAAATTTAGAGGAAGAACATTTGAAAATCATCACATGTAAAATAACCTGCTGCACACTTTATTCCCCCCGGGCCAAATATAGTGTAAGATTCTGTTCAAAGTTATTGCAATATAATTTAGATTAGATTGTCTTTGTGTAAAACTTATTACATATATAGTTATATTTGAAAGTACTCAGATATTTTAACTGCACAAGGACATTTGACCTTGAAAAAGTAGGTCATGGTCACCTATTTTTAATATTCTTCTGTTCCATGACAAAATGCATCCACAGTATAAATTTGGCGCAGATATGTCAAAGCATTCTTCAGATAATGCGGTTATGTCATTGAATGGACAGACAGATGGACAGAGGGACAGACAGACGACAAAACGATTACAATACCTATTCTGCCATTTCTTGCCGAGGGGTAAAAACTAAACATCTCATCGATCCCAACGTACCGATTTGTAGGAGTAGTATTTTTCATCGTACTCGTGAGCCCCGATGGTGATCTCTGGGAGGAACTTGGGTATGTGGGTCAGCGTTCCCACATGGTGTTTGTCCTCCACACTGTCAAACAGAATGGAAACCACATTATCAGAAACCTGGTAGAAACCTGTTCTCCATAGTCATCACTGTAAGGGTGTACATCATCTGCATATTAATATTATTATTATTATTGTACAAATTCTACACAGACAACACCGACAGAGACCTGACATAAATCTAAAAACACTCCCACATGACACTAAGAACAGTTCTGTCAGTTCAACATTTGTTTCTATCCTTAGTTTTTACTGTTAAAAAAACTTTTGAACTCACAACATCCTCATGTGGTGGTAGCTGACGTCGTCCTGCTCCAGCCACGGCCCTTTGTCAAACTTCAGATACTCAAAGTCTTCAGCCACCTGTGGAACAGACGCCAGAATAAACACCGCACAGCCTCCACACAACACCACTCATCAACTACCGTCTACTACACTCTAACCTTTTCAATATCCTGGGCTTGAACTGTGTTGTACGCCAGCAGTTCAGACGTTTCTCTGAAGGAAAAACACAAAGTCATGTTCAGGCAGTTTGGTATGAAAAACAACCACCACCATCCAACGACATTTACAAAAGCAGGTTTCATGTAAAACTGATGGACGTCTGCATCCGTACATTGACCTACTCACCTGATTTGAGGCAGGAAAGACTTCTTATAGCTGTCCTCGATGCTCTTCAGGTACGCCAGAGGAACATTTTGCAGATAGGCCTGAAGGAAAAGGAAAAGCAGAGTTGTTTTGGTTTTGTTCTTTTACGTTTTTCAGAATCCTTGGGCTCTGCGGTGGTTCCCTACCTTGCCGCTCTGCTTCAGCTTCTTCTGCACCTCGTCAGCCGGCTGGTCCACGTAGATGACCAGATGAGGAGGCAGGAACTCACAGATGCTGATGTCTTTGATCTCATAGTAGTGTTGCACACCTGGAAGACACAGCACAGGGGACACGTTTACCCTAAAGACACCGTCACACAGTCTGCATTATGAGAGGTTCAATCAGCTTTAACTATATAAGGACTACTACTGTAACAGGCCTACATTTATTTATGTTGTTTTTGACACAAAAGTGTCAGAAAATTTCTTTTTTGCCGATTTTCCTTACACCTTTTTCAGAAAGAAGTTAACTTTCAATATCTGGCCATTAATTATAATTATTTTATGTAATAAATGCTTAAAACAGTGTGTTATAGTAAGAAAAAAAAATACAGAATTGAATTTTTGATCATATTTATTATGAAAAAAAAAATGTTCATAATGAAACTTTATGAGATTACAGAAATAAACTTGTGTTCAAACACTGTAGTTTGTCTAGATCATTCTGTGTCCATGTTCTTCTTCTTATTTTTAGTTCTTTCTAGTTATTACCTTTACATTAGTTATGTTTTCATTGGGGTTTGTCTGTTTGTTAGCAAAGTAACTCAAAAAGTTATGGATGGATTTTGATGAAATTTTCAGGAAATGTTGATACTGGTACAAGGAACAAATGATTACATTTTGGTGGTGATGGGGGGGGGGGGGTGATCTGCCTTGGTGGAGGTCTGCACTCTCCGAGTGCTTTTCTCGCTATCCACCCCTCCCCCTCAGCCAAAGCAGACCTCTTCCCTAATGTGTTATAGACCAATAGAAAGAACCCAATCTCAGCTTTCAGGTGATGTTTGAATGTTGTCAATAGTACAAATGGTTCAGGAGTTACAGTCATTTAAATGACGGTGGATGAAAAAATGTGGTAGCAGAGCCTTAACCGTCCAAAAAGGCTTCATGGACATTATGACTGAGTGAACCAGCACTGTGATACTCACACTCCTTCCTGATGTAGCCCTGTTTGAACATGGCCTCCAGGAAGACCATGTCACTGAAGGGGGAACGTTCCAGGATCACGCCTTGGCCTTAAACAGAACATTGACATGAATATGAGTTATTCTTTTAATGTTCTGTACGTCCTGGCATTCAACATAGAAAGGCTCAATGAAATTCAAATCTGTGGAGTGATCTTAGACACAAAATCTGCTGGAAATCATACATTAAATATGTTTGAGAGAAGTTGGCATGAAGTGAAACCAGGCATATCCTGAGTCAAAAAGAACTATATACGTTAAACTCTACATTAGTTTGACTGTTTTTGAGTGACTGTGTTGAACTGTGGGGAAACACTTACAAAACCAACATACAAACAATATATCCAATGCTGAAAAAGGCCATTAGACTGATAAATAATGCTAACTATAATGCTCATAGTCATTGTCTTGAATCACTCTTAACCATGTCCAGCTAACCTAACATTTCCAAATCCTACGGCCCGTTGGGTTCAGCGTTACCTGTGCTGAGCATGTGTTCGATGGCGTCCGAGTAGTGAAGCAGCCTCATGGTGTACATCCACACCTGCAGTCTGTAGCTGTTCCCGTCAGCGGCTTTGGGGTCGGTGTAGAACTTCTCCAGGCTGCATATCCCGTTGTAATCAACAGGGAGGGGCTCCTTCTCCCCGGTCATCTTGTCCAAGTAGAACGTGTCAGGCTCCGGCATGTACAGCATCCCTGGGTTCCAGAGAAATGGGTTCATGGTTCCTCTAATACTGAACAGAGTCTAAAAAGTTCACCAGCAGTCAATCGTGTCCAATCAGAGTATGTAGCACAGGTGAGGTGAAACTGGTGTCTGGACATTAAAGGTACTTTGAGAATGAAGATGGTATGTTGTTCAGTATAAACTTAACACTATAAGGACTACCATTTAACAGGCCGCCGAGATTTATATGTTGTTTTTGAAATAAAAGTCTGTCTCTGTCTCTTTTGCACCTTTTTTCAAGAAGAACTTAACTTTCAATATCTGGCCATTATTTATCATTATTACATGTAAAAAAAAAAAATGCTTGAAACAAGGTGTTAAAGCAAGAAATAAAGAAATTGACTTTATCATATTTATTATAAAAAATAACTGTAAACAAAACTTCACCATTATAGAAATAAACTTTCAAGTATGTTCCATGTGCTCAAACATATTCGTTTGTCTAGATCATTCTGTGTCCATGTTCCAGCTTCTTATTTTTAGTTATTTGTAGCCTGTGTGATCAATCAACTATCATTCAACTATATAAACTGGAAAAATACAGATAAAAACTGTGGAAAAAGGTGAGAAAAAAAAACAACTCAAAAGCAAAACTCAAGAAAAACATGGCAAAACAGCAATATCACTATTATAAACAATTATCCACCATAATTCACTGTAAAAACACTGCTAAAACCTCACTAAAATGCTGATAAAAGTAATATAAATCTTCCATATCTCTCTCACTGACTGCACTCTGCCACTCTCTGCTCCACCCACTTCCACCCTTCCCCCTAAGCCAATGCAGGCCTCTACAATTTTTAAATTTGTCAACAGTGTGTAAACACTTCAAAAGCTACAGTAATTTAAATGACAGTGTATGAAAAAATGTGGCCCTGGAGACACAACTGTCCTAAAAGGGTTAAAAATACTACGTTTCCATATGAATACTGTTTCAGATTTACACTTAAAATAATCAGTCCTTGGATGTGTGGGGCAAAAACCTTGACCTTTTCTGACAGTTTCTGAAAACTGATTTTTGTAAGTGGTGAAAAAGTAAAAAAGTAAATCAAACTATAAACTAATACCCTGTCATATTTCTTTGCTCTAGGGAAGTGTGATCTGCTTTACCCAGTATCTCTAAAACTTACCCAGTTTGTCAGCCAACTTCTGGGCCAGTGCTCCCTTCCCCGAGGCCAAATTTCCTTCTACAGAAATGATTTTGCTGGTCTTCGTCAACCGCGGCGTTGTCCTCTCGCCCAGTGCGTAAGCCCACCACCCATATCGGAGGCTTCTCACTGAACTTGTGTGGATTCCTGCCTGCATGACCCCCCAAAAAACACCACAATTTAATAAAAACAACAGGGTTAACACCAGCAAGACCATTACATACACTACTTAAAACCTGTCACACAATAGCAAGAATATGAGTCATATTTTGTGTAGTAAACCACTGAACCTAGGAATAGCTTTGGGCCATTAATGGAAATTTCATCATTGCGTTTCTAAGGAATCTGCCGGAGCACCAAGCACATTTTGTTTGAGTTACCAGGTAGAAGATTTGCATTTCTTACATGTAAAAAAAATCATAATAACTTGACACATAAGGCCGACCAGGAAAAAAGAAAAAGAAAAAAACAAAAACAGCCTCTTAACTCAACTTAAACATTTATTTTATGATGTATTTAAAATGTGTACATGTTTTACTGTTTAAAATCTCAAAACATGAGAGCATGAAACTGTGGTAGCCACCTAAATGTCTTAGATATTTAATCTTTTCAGTAACATGGACATAAAATGCAGTTGTGATTTATTAAATTTAATTTTCTTCAAGTGGGTGGTTTTTTATTATTTAGAATTTTTAAAAAAATTCGACTTAGAACATTATACAACAGCAATAAAAAAAAAAAAAAAAAGGTCAGAGACATTCAGTTGTGCACAAAACAGCTCTTCTTATAATTTGTGGTAGAGAACGAGTGGATATTGGGCCACAATTGTCTTCATTTAAAGTCCAGGAATAAAAATAATTACTTCTGATTAGGGCTGAAAGATATATCGTTATTGTATCTACATCTAGATATGAACATTCAATATATTAATATTGAAAAAGCAACAATATTTACAATATAGATTTCTGCAGTAAAAAAATGTTTTCTGCAGTAAAATGTTTGATTTGTAATTTATTTATCCGTACTTTATGTTCATGTTTGATGACTGGCAGTGAGTTCTTACAAATAAAACGGCACTTTTCACAATCTTTTGTATTATGATGTTTGTATTTTTCTGAAACATGCTTGGTTTTCACCGAACCCGTAGTCACATCGTATCGTATCGATATTGAGATATCTGGCATGAATATCGAGATATGAAATTCTGTCCATAACGTTCAGCCCTACTTCTGATCAATGGGTACTGACTTAAATTTCTTGCAATTACCCATGAACACAGAGTTTTATTATATGCAATGAAACTCTACTGCAGGACATTTTCAGCTAGCATAGGACTACTTTGTATAGCATGTTCTCATATAAACCTTTTCATGTACAGGTAGTTTTTAAATACTTCAGTAGCATTAGGTATCCAAACTACATTTCTCCTTGGTAATCAATCCTGTCAATCCGTGTCAGAAACGTGCAGCGTTAACATATCTGTTAAAATGGCAGATTAACCCTACATGTACAGATATCTACTCACGTTCACAGGTAGGCATAGTGTTACTGTTGTATTCCACTCACGTGTCAGTATAAAATAACATACTGACAGATTGTGTGGCTATAAACAAACCCGTTAGCTTAGCTGTGGACGGACTGTGATGCTAGCGGCTAGGAGGTTAGCTTAGCTAGGTTAGCTTGTCCTTGTGAATTAGCTGGTCTGGTAAAACACAGATTTGGAGTGTTTTCCGTTCTTACCTTCTGTATAAGATTCACAGCTCTAGAAGCTGCAGCTCCCGAGGGGATGACCATTCGGATCACCCTCAGGGCCATGGTTATCCGTCCTCCAAAACCTCCGACCTGACCCGAAGAAGAACCGCTAACCTAAGACGATGGATTATGACGTCATATGAAGCGACGGGCTTTTCTTCTTCCTTTCTGTAATGGCGGGTGGAGACTAATTTTACCGCCATCTACTGGAAGGGAAAATAGTAAATTATTCTTATTTTGTATTTTCTTAAATGTTTATATTTTCTTTCATTAATGCTATATAAATTGTCAAGCTTCAATACTTGCTCTTTACTCTTGATTCTCAGCCTTTACTTTTCTCTGTGTCTGTTTTTAAGATAAGGTGTTATTTTCATCCACATATAGGACATTTATCTTTTATTACTAAGGTTTTTAAATAATTTTTTGATACTGAAAAGTTCAGTCTGAGCTTTATAATTGACCTAATATAATATGACAAATTACATTTTGCTTGTTTAAGTGAAATCTTTTAGTGGCAGTTGTCTATTAGAATAGATGTTATGGTTGTTTTTTCTCTGCCTGCATCATGTATTTCTGTCTTAATTTTCCACAAAGTAATTATTTCAGTTCATAAAAGAGTTAAAATGTTCCAAAACATCCAGACGTAATGTTAAATGTGACTGACCCTGAAATATTACACTGTGATACACTTATTCAACCATCAATAACAATCATAATTTAACATTCCCAGTAAAATTAATTTAAAGTCCAAAGCAGCAAATTGCTAATTTTGCTTATTTTGTAAATGGTGAAACAAACAACTCTTCAATCAAGCTTTATTTGTGTTACATAATGAATCAAACAGATCAAGGAGCTAATGTCAGATAAGCTTATATCAACTGTAAAACTCTCAAACCAGTTGAACTTCTGCTGTTTGACCAGTAGGTGGCGTACTCAGATTATTGAATATTCCTTAACCTGTTTCACCACCAGTGAACATCAAATAACAATCTAACCAAGTTCAAGGATGAAACAGGTGAAAAGACTCATGGGTAACTGGTTTCTGTAAACTCCTGAATTTCAGCAATGATTGGAATCTAATGACAGACCTGATCAATAAACAGCATTAACGCTGAGCATTTTATACATTCATTCATTTTCTGAACCCGCTTTATCCTCACTAGGGTCATGGGGGTCACTTGGAGCCTATCCCAACTACATAGGGGTGAAGGCGGGGTACACCCTGGACATTTCACCGGTTCATCACAGGGCTGACATATAGAGACAAACAATCACTGTCACCTTCACCTACTGGCAATTTAGATTAACCAATTAACCTATCAGTGCATGTCTTTGGATGGTGGGAGGAAGCCAGAGTACCCGGAGAGAACCCAGGCAGACACAGGGAGAACATGTAAAGGTCCCACCCCCATGGACTGATGTTGGAATCAAACCCAGGACCTTCTGTCTGTGAGGCACGAGTGCTAACCACTGCACCATAATTTTATACAAAATATAATTTTTATATAATCAAACAATATCTATTATGTTTTAACGTTTGTTTATATTATGTTTAAAAAGAAGGAAGGGAGGAAGGAAAGAAGAGTGGGAGGAAGGAAAGAAGAGTGGGAGGGAGGAAGGAAAGAAGAGTGGGAGGAAGGGAAGGGAAGGGAAGGGAAGGGAAGGGAAGGGAAGGGAAGGGAAGGGAAGGGAAGGGAAGGGAAGGGAAGGGAAGGGAAGGGAAGATGGAAGAAAGGAAGGAAGGAGGGAAAACAAATCGAAAAAATAAAACCAAAAGAAATAAAAATCAACTGATCAGAAGTAAGACAACTGAATAAAATTAACAAAAATGAACAAATTAATCACAAAATTAATTAAATAATCCACAAAATGAATAAAATAATCACACTAAATAGTGACTTTAACCATTACAACCCATTTAGTTCAGTTTTTTATGTGTTTTTCAGGCTGTGACCATATTTCTTCTATTTTCTTGCTGAAGAAAAGAGAATGAGATTTAAATATGTGATCATTTCAACCCTAAAAAACAACAAAGACAAAGGTGCATTAGGCTTTTGTACAGTATGATAGTTGACTTTCTTCTCTGAAATAACTGTATGTGAAGGCCAATAATGAACCAAGAGGTGGAAATAATAAGAGCATTAACACAGCGTCCACACACAGGTGGAGTGTGTTATTGTGTTTTAGTTTCTTCTTTTGGGTTTTGTGTTCAAACCCTCAGACTGACCTATAAGTTTGGAACGTCGTCACAGAGCGTCAGTTGTTTACGTCGGCCGTTTCCTGGGCAACAGAGGAAACATGCCGTGAGTTATTCTGATTCGCTGACAGCCTGGAGGTGTTATGTAAAGACTCAGGAAGAATTCAGGTATGAACAGAGGGCTTCGTGGCTGTAGGGGAAAGAGGCAAACATGAGCAAAAGTCATTACTATCAGAATTAAAAAGAAACACAGGAATTATAATAGCCTCCCTCAGGTACATTCTTTGTGGATAATAAACCCTGTGTTTTTTACTGTACCTCCATCTGTTCAACTCTGTCTGTAGTATTGCTGAGGCATTAGTTTAGTTAAATACCTGTCAACATTTAAAACATTAACCTATTATTCTTATATTGGATCTAAAATGTCATTTTTTGTTTATTCTTTTATGATCATTCTAAGTTTTTTTGTCCATTTTTTTCTTCCTACAGTGCCTGGCCTCTAGGTTAGGGAAAGTAAGTGATGGCAGATATTATATCATAATTCTGGAGAAAAAGAAAAAGACCTGTAAAATTTTACACAGTCTCAGTACAGTGGAACCTGTAACCAGTGGAACTTGTAACCAATGTAACCTGTAACCATTGTAACCTCCACCAGTATAACCTGTCACCAGTGTAACCTGTCACCAGTGTAACCTCATCTGTTCTACATCTCATCTGTACTGTCTGACTTTTAGCCGTTCCACTCTATATTAAATATGTGTATGATCTGCACTATCTTGTTTTTTGCATTCTCTTTATGCATGCACACTCTTTCTTATACTTTTTTCTATTGGTGCCTTGACCATTAAATTTCCCCATTGTGGAATCAATAAAGTCTAATCTAATCTAATCTAATCTAATCTAATCTAATCTAATCTAAAATAACAAAATATTATATTATCATGGAATATTTGCGGGAAAATCTTCAGACAGACAGACAGACACAAACAAATGTAAATGGTTTGTGTTAACCAAAAATATTTTGGGGGTAAGTTCATATGTATGTTTGCATGTTTAAAATGATCTATAATGTTATTTTTGTTGGTTAATTGTATGTTTTATCATTGCTATATACTTTCTTTGGTTCAGTTTTTTCTTTCTAAAGTGTTTAATTGTTAATTCTTTATATTATTTATTATAGTGCACTCATACTCTTATTTATTACTTCTTATAATGTTATAAAAGTATATATTTAACTAATATATATATATATATTTAAATATTATGCTTCTTTCTGTAACCTCCGCTGCTGCTGTTTGCACCAGGACACTTTTGCAAACCAGATCTTTAATCTCAAGTCTTTTTAGTAATTTTTCCTGGTTGAATAAAGGTTCATTAATAATAATAATAATAATAATAATAATAATAATAATAATAATAATGATGATGATGGTGATGATAAAAAAAAAAACTTCATATAACGTAATTCAAATAATATAATAATTAATTAATACAGTAATAGCATTGCATTTTTCAGTGAAAATCATGTATTTTCCTATATTTAAGTCACTGATGATGTTGATGTTCATTAAACCTCAGTAAATTCAAAGGGTATTATATCAAAACAAAGAAAAATGATGAAAGAGCAACTTTTTCAGTCAAATCTCTCATTAACTGAACATAAACCCAGTGTGTCCATCCACTGTCATTGATCCAACTTCATGGGTTTTACTGGTGAATCAGTGTTGTAGAAGATGACAGTGTTTCCACGGTAACTATGGAGCCTCTGAACGTCCAAATGGGTCATATCTGATGACCATGAAAAGATGAAGAACTGTATTTTACACCAATTATTGACATGCATTGATAGGATTAGTGGATCAGCAGGTATTAAACAGTTCAGATCAGTGGATGCTTTAGGTCACTGGTGTTTTTTCAGGTCTGTTTTACAGGTTGGTTGTAGTTGGTTGTACCTCGGCTACATTTCATCAAAGGTGATGATTAAATACCGTTTTCATGTTCTTATTTGTTCTGTTATTGTTTGATCTCCAGGTTTGTCTTAATAAATAGTGCAGCCAAGTGGACAAGTCAAGGTAATGTGCGCAAGCGATAGACAATAAATCCATGAATTTACACTAATGGTGTGTACACACTTTCCTGTGGACACATCCTGACACACAAACACACACACACCCACAGGAACCCGAGTAATTAGTCAACAGTAAAACAACAATACTGCACATTCAGGTCTCACGGCTGCAGCCCCATGAGGCCGGTTCAGGGGTTTGGCAAACGCCGCTCTGCCAAATTTCCCCTGCTTTTACTGCAGGTTTTATTTCCCTTCTCGGCAGCGTGGACCGGCTTTAAGAGCGCCAGCAGGGAGGAGGTTGACTGCATTGTTTATCATTAAAACAACCTAAAAGCATGGCAACCAAAATAGAAGCCCAGGACAGGCTCATGGTAATCACACAGTCATTCTGAAACACCAAACACAGGCAGTTTCAGTAAAGCTATGTTTCTGTAGTCCAGGGGTGTCAAACATACGGCCCGCAGGTCAAAACCGGACCACCAAAGGGTCCAGTCCGGTCCATGGGATGAATATGTGAAAAGAACAATTAGACTGAAGATATTAACAATTATTTTAGTTCAGGTTCCACATTCAGACCAATATGATCTGAAGTGAGTCAGACCAGTAAAGTACAAACATAATCACCTATAAATAATGACAACTCTGATTTTTTTCGCTTTGTTTTAATGTAAAAAAAAAAAAAAAAAAAAAAAAAAAAAGGCAAAATTATGAGAATTTTTACATTTACAAACTACTACTTACTTACACAAAAAATGTGAATAACCTGAAAAATATGAACAACCTGAAATGTCTTTTAAAAAATCGGTGTTATTGTACCAATATTCTGCCTGTTACTAAATTTTTTATGTATTTGTAGATCTACTGTGATCTGTAAGCAAGGTTCTAATAGTTTTGGATTTTTCATTATAGTTTAGTTTTATGTAGTTCTGGCTTTTTTTCCCCCTGTAATTCAGTTAGTTTTAATTAGTTTTTAGAGCAGGTTTGCTAGTTTCTATTAGTTTTTGTTTTCTTTTAAGTGCTTAGTTTTAGTTTAGTTTTAGTTTCTTCATATCTTTTCTCTTCTTCTCCGTCATACTGAAATAAATCCCACATAGGACTCTGCTGCTTTCTCCCAACTTTAGTCTCCATGTTTCCAGGCAGAGTGGGGACCAGAAGATGACTGGAAACCACAAGTTATGAGAAGTGACGGACTGTTAAATATCATATGGTGCCACCAGCTCAAATTGCTTGAGGGAAATAAATCAATTTCATATCAATCTGATGTTGACAAAGACAAAAACTATCCATAATTTTTATACATTTTAGTTAGGTTTGTAAGCACACAATACAGTTTCAGTTAGTTATTGTTTTTTTCTTTTAATTATAGTTTTTATTTATTTCAGTTAACGAAAATGTTTTTTCAATTCTAATTTTCGTCATTTCGTTAGTTTTCCTTAATGATAATAACCTTGTCTGTAAGCTGCAATGTACACATGGAAATGATAAACTGAGGCGTAATATTGTTAAAATTGCACTTATTTTTCTTAAGAAATTTCAGGTTCTTCATGTTATTCACATTTTTAAAGGATGGTTTGAAGACGTAAACTTTTTCATCATGTAATTTGACTTTTTTCACTGTTATTATTTTACTGGTTGAGCCCACCTCAGATCACACTGCGCTGAATGTAGAACCTGAACTAAAATGAGTTTGACAGCCCTGGTTTAGTCCGTTCACCTTTGATTTTCATCAGTTTAACCCTTTGTGGTCTGAGCCTATTTTGGCTGTTTTTCAACCCATAAAGACCCAAATATCCACCAGTGACTTAAAGCATCTACTATTTAATACCTGTTGATCCACTAATCCTATCAATGCATGTAAATAATTAGCATAAAATACAGTTCTTCATCTTTTCATGGTCTTCAGATATGACCCGTCTGGGCATTCAGAGGCTCCGTAGTTACCGTGGAAACACCGTCATCTTCTACAACATTGATTCACCAGTAAAACCCATGGAGTTGGATCAATGACAGTGGATGGACACACTGGGTTTATGTTCAGTTAATGATAGATTTTTACTAAAAAAAGAGAGAAAAAAGTCACTTTTTGTTGTGATTTACATGTAGTTGAGTTTGAAGTAAATTCATATTCTGAATAAATCTCATGTAGAAAAGTGGTTTAGTGGCTTTTACAGATTCTATCAACGTAAAATCACATCCTCCTTCCATATAAACAATTGGCTTGTTTTTGTTTGTTTGTTTTTGCATTTTTTGCTTGTTTTAGGGGAAAAGAATCTTCTTGTTTTAATATTTGTACAAAATGTGTCAAATGTAAATTTAACAGTATTGTTGTTCGTTTAACCCTCAAAGATTTAAACATCCACGGCAAATAACAGTGGATGGACACACTTATTTTATGTTCATCTTTACAAAATATAATGAATTTGTTCTTAAAGTCTTTTGTCAGTTAAATTCAGGCTCCATGCAGATTTTAGTTTTTTATCTTATCTTGCATCTATTATCACTTTATTGGAGTTTTTCTGCCCTGTTTTACACAACTTCATTCTTTGACTCCACTGTAATTCAGAGGGAAACATCAAACTTTTGGTCAAATAAACGATTTCTGACAGCTTTATTTCTAATTTTACGCAATGCATACAATAACAAGCTTTATGGTTATATTCAGGGTTACTTAAAGAACAATATTAGTGCATTAAAGGCAGATTCAGCAAAATAAAATATTTGAATGACTGCTGTGCGTGTACTTGTGTTGTATTCTATCTACTCTCCTTAAATACTAATGGGACAGACATAGAACTCTAAATTAGACTACATTCTGCTGTGGTTTCTTCCTCTCGCAGCTCAACAAATGCACAGAAGTGTTTTCCATGCCTTGTTAATAACACTCCCACTACTGACCACACACAAGTGCAAATGAACCGGCAGCTTTAAACAGGCTGCTGTTGGTTTTAATGGAGCTGCGGTCCACGTCTAATGGAGCTCAGTTACATGGCGCTGTGTTAAATATTGTGTTGTATTAAACTCTGCCCTCCTGTTGTTCTTCTTCCCAGAGGGCAGTGGGTCTGCTCCTCCTCAACGCTAGGCCTGATGGGAAAGATCTCGATTAGATTAGACCAGTGGTTCTCAGTCTTCTTCTGTGGGCCCCCCTTTTGGAGGACGAAAAATCTCCCGGCTACCCTCAACCCCAACAACATTGTACCAGTGGTGAGCTTATAACTTTTGTTGAAAGAAACATCAATATTGTAAAAATTATTTTTGCTTTTCCTTGAATAACTTGTTGTGCAAATTAAAAATATCTTAGATTTTTGCTTGAATTATATAAATAAACTCAACCAGACTGCTCCTGAGACAATGTTTTTCCAAATAAAAATAGGAAATGTGCAATTATCTCACAACTATGATAATAAAGTTACCTATTTTTTAGAACAACAAACAAATTTTGGTAACAAAGATGAACATTTTAACAATATCAGTGGGTCAATGAGCCTGTTTCCATGACACATCTCAGAACACTGAAGTGCAGAAACATGTCCCATGTGTCTTTTCCAGTCCAGTCCTTTGTCCATTGTCCAAACCTAAACTCTTTGTCTAGTCAAGTGACAGATCACCATGGCGGTAGATTGGTTTGGTGTTCGTCCCTAAAATGAGTCCAGGGTGCTCCAACGCTAAAACATTAGTTCCACCTGCTGCATGTCTTAACCTGAAAAAAACAAAACAAAAAACAAACATCCAAGAGTGATCCCATGACCCCACTGGCAAGCCTTCATGGCCCCCTTAAGGGGCCTGGCCCACAGTTTGACCAACACTGGATAGACGGCACTGATGGTTGACAGTATACGGTGTTGTACCGTAAATGTGACAGAGCATCACAATGAAAGGAATCCATCCATCTGTCCGTCCATCCACCCATCCATCCATCCATCCATCCATCCATCCATCTTTCCCTCTGGAATAAACTCACTAGCCTCATAACATTAATGCAACAAAACCATAGATGAGTGCAGCTAATCTGTAAAATGTAAAAATAAATAAATAAATAAAACCGACATTTAAAACTAACTGTTAACTGAGTAGAAACATTTTGACAGTGCTATTATTCTTTTCATTTTTTATGATACTATCTGTACAGTCCCCCTGAAAAAGTACATTTCATGACAAATTCAGGTGGATCACAATCTAAGATCCCAACCATACCTGAAGGTTTTTGTAAAGTGACCATATATGAGCAGTTGTAAGAAAAAGAAAAGGAAAGATAAAAATAGAGCCTAATTGCGATTCATTTCCTGAGAAAGCAAATGAAGCTAGTGTGATGTTCAACAGATGTTTCTTCTTCACTGGTGAGTTGCTGATGTATTAATGAAGGTATAAAGTCACTGTGGTGGGTTGTTATGTTTGCTAAGTGTGCAAAAATAATTCTGACCTTGTATGGACGAATCAAAATGTTACGGATATTGACGACACAACTGTAGGGAAAAACAGTCAAAAGGAGGTGATTTATGGTTTAATATGGCTTTTTAACTCGTCAAAGACTAAACCAAGTGTGTTGACAAAAACAATATTGACTGACTGAAAGTATTCTCGTACATGACTGCCCCCTGCTGTTGACAGCCTCAGTCAGGTTCTGAATCGAACCTGTAGCTTCTTGCACTTTTTCATGCAGCACATAACTCTGTAACTGTTTTACATGGATGCACTGGTACTTTTACTTTAAGATGTCAATAGAACCTCCATCACCAGATTGGATTCAATTAATACTATGACAAAGAGTCATGTTTGACAAATCAGAGCTCCTGAAACTGAGAAAAATAATGTTAGCTTTGAAACTTTATAGTTCATCATTACTAATTAATTGTATTATTCTGTATTTTTTATGCTGTAATCAACCCTTTCAATCAGTAAACATGTCCTAAAAGTAACTTAAAAACATAACTCAATAATTCATCTGTGACTTTACTGTTGCCACTTAATTGTTTTATTTATTGTCTCTTCCACCCCTTGCTGTTTATAGTTATAGTCTACATACATGTTATATATATATATATATATATATATATATATATATATATATATATAGATATAGATCTATATATATATACAGGGTGGGGAAACAAAATTTACAATGAACATTTAGTTGTTTTTTCTCAGCAGGCACTACGTCAATTGTTTTGAAACCAAACATATATTGATGTCATAATCATACCTAACACTATTATCCATACCTTTTCAGAAACTTTTGCCCATATGAGTAATCAGGAAAGCAAACGTCAAAGAGTGTGTGATTTGCTGAATGCACTCGTCACACCAAAGGAGATTTCAAAAATAGTTGGAGTGTCCATAAAGACTGTTTATAATGGAAAGAAGAGAATGACTATGAGCAAAACTATTACGAGAAAGTCTGGAAGATACTATTAAAGAAGAATGGGAGAAGCTGTCACCCGAATATTTGAGGAACACTTGCGCAAGTTTCAGGAAGCGTGTGAAGGTAGTTATTGAGAAAGAAGGAGGACACATAGAATAAAAACATTTTCTATTATGGAAATTTTCTTGTGGCAAATAAATTCTCATGACTTTCAATAAACTAATTGGTCATACACTGTCTTTCAATTCCTGCCTCAAAATATTGTAAATTTTGCTTCCCCACCCTGTGTGTGTGTGTGTGTGTATATGTATATATATATGTTTGTTTGTAGTTATACTCTATGTTTATAGTTATATTCTATTTCTTTCTTTCTTTCTTTCTTAAATATGTTTTCTACTTTGTACCTGTTGCACAGAGGTCCTCAGAGTTTTGCAGTTTCAGTCTTCTGTATGTGCTGAATATATGACAATTCTGACCACAAGGCTGATTTTTGACTTTAAATAAAAGTGTTCAATAATCTGTTACTCCTTCACTAATTTAATATTTGAGCCTCCATGAGAAGGCGAGACCAGTAAAAACCAACAAAAAGCAGTGTCACAGGATCCCTGCTGAGGGAAACTATGTGTTGGGTGGGGAACAATAAAAGACAGGAAGTACCTGGCCATCCCAAATGCTAACCACTGCAGGGCTGAATGAAACATTGCTGTAAAGTTAGTGTGAAATAAAGACATTGAGCCTGCTGTTGATGGCTGTGCAGCGGCGGCTGTCACACAGGAATTCGACACAGTGAAGTAAACAAGCAGCCGACGTGGATTCAAAGCATGGGAACGGCTGTGTGGCGCTCACCATCGACCACATGCTGAAGTCTGCTCCACCACAGCCGCTCTGTTCAAGTTTTGCGTCTCGTTGGTTGGTTGCTTGCTTGGTCGCGCCGCTGGCCGTGTAGGCCTCTGTCAGCACATGCAGCCTGTGGGTATGGACGTTAACTGGCCATCAGGGGAGAGGGTGGAGGAGGCAGCGATAACAGAAAACTCTGGAAATTAACTCAGCTTTGTGTTTTCTCACGCTTCACATGTATTGTTAGAAGGACGTATTTGATGACATTTAGGCCATTTATTGTGTGTTATTGTTCTGAAGACGTTTTCCTCACTGTGTTTACTTATCCAACAACAAAAACTGTTTCAAGACTCACGCAACAACCACTCAAATAAAGAAATTTGTTCTTAAAGATCTATATTCAGTAAAGTATTAACCCTCTGATATCCCACCCATAGAAGGCCTTCTATTAACACCAAAAGCATGTATCCTGTGCAGCACCATAGTAATGTCAAAATATTTTTCATACAGTTTGTTTTTAACTTTTTTATATTTAAACTTTTTTTTTTGTATTTCATCAACTTGAAAATAACAAATACTCAATAACTGTCATATTTTTAACTCTTTAAATGCCATGTTTGTAATGTAAACAAACCATATTTTATGATGCAAAAAACACCCAAAAAACTTTTTAAAAATTAAGAAAATAATCAAGAAAATGAATGAATGAATTAATTAAAAATAATGACCAAATTAAGTAGCAATGAATGAAATACTGAACAAAATGAAGACAATCTTCAAGGAAATGAAAAACTAATAAACAAAAATGAACAAAATAATGAACAAAATGAATAAAAATCAATACATTAACTACAAAAGCACTCAGAGAACACAGACCTGCGCCAAGGCAGCTCACGCCCCCCCCCCCCCCCCCCCCCCATCACATTTGTTCCTTGTGCTAGTATCAACATTTCCTGAAATTTCATCCAAATCCATCCATAACTTTTTTGAGTTATCTTGCACACAGACAGACTGACAAACAAACAAACCAACACAGGCAAAAACATAGCCTCCTTGGTGGAGGTAAAAATATAAGGAAAACATGGCTTATTTAAAAAAAAAAAAAAAAAAAAATTACACACACACACATAAATGTTAAATGCTAAATGTGTCAGTGTGCATTTTGTACTCACTTGGTAGAAGAGTGTTAGAGTAGGAAATTAACATTGTTTACTATGTGCTGATATTAGTGGATGGGTCAGAATTACAAAAATCATGCAAAAATGAGCAACCTTTGAATTCTGACCTCAAACAAATAGTGAAAAATAATATGAGCTTTTATAACATGAAGTGCAAAGTGTGCATAATATGCTCACCTGGATACTGGAAGGTTCAAAATGACCGACTTTCTCTTTACATCAGAGCTCTGAAGTTCTGCCAAAGATGCCAATGTATTGGATTATAGAGATATGAGGTGAATTTATTTTCAGCATCGGGCTGGGGGATTTATGTGTGCACTAGAGGTTAGTGAGTCACTCCGCCGGTCTCCCATGGTAACGAAAACTAACCCCACGAGGCCTCTGAGTGACCAAATGGGATGAGAACCATTGAGAAAGAACTTTGGGTGAAAGTGAGTCGATGATAAAAAGCTAGAAGCTCTGTTGACAACACAAATCGTACATGATTTGTGGTTTTACTGTGGCTGTTCTCAGTCTAAAAACAGAGCTAAGCTAACAGAGCTAAGCTAACAGAGCTATAATGTAAACTATCAGCTGATGCAACATGTGAAGATTATACGACACATTGTTATCTTAGCCACTGTTAAAATGAGCATCTATGGGTTTTAGTTTGAAGAATAAAACATGATATAATAATACAGATGTGTGGAGACAATTTAAGTTAATTTCATCCTCACTTTTTGTTGAGTTTTACCATCTTTACCTTTGCCTAGGAGATAATGTTTTTGCTGGCATTGGTTTGTTTGTCTGTCTGACTGTGTGCAAGATAACTCAAAAAGTTATGGACAGATTTGGATGAAATTTCAGGAAATGTTGATACTGGAAAAAGGAACAAATGATTAAATTATTAAATTTTGGTGGTGATCGGGGGGGGAGCACTAATCTGCCTTGGTGGAGGTTTGCGCTCTCTGACTGCTTTTCTAGTTTATACTGGTTTTACTAACTTTTAGTCCATTAAAACCATCTCTTACTTTGTTTTTTTCTATACTTAAGCCTAGTTTGACCATCTTTAAGTCTGATTTAACCATTAAATAGTTTGGTTTAATAATCTTTTTATTTCATCAAATTTTCTATTCTCTTTTTTGTTTATCTTTTATATTGGTTTTAACAAGTTTATGTGTGTTAAAACCATCTCTTAGGCTGCGTTCAGACTGCAGTCAAATGTGGCCAAAATCAGATTTTTTTTGCCCATATGTGACCTGTATCCAATCTGTTAAAGACAGTTTGAACAGCACAAATTTTTTCAAATCCGACTCAGGCCACTTTCAAATGTGGTCCTAAATCCGATACGTATCTGATATTTTGCAAAGCGACTCCAGTCTGAACGGTCAGGTCGAATTTATCCGACCTTTACTTCATTGAAATGCCCAGGAGGAGCGGAGGGAAAACATATTTACTTCCATAAACACAGCGCGTACCTGCGTGGTCACGTATTACGTCAGGACCTCTTTTGTGCATGTGGGTCACTTCAGGGTCGCATTCAGTTCAGACTGAAAACTGATAGAAGTCACATTTAATATGTAATATGAACAAGCACACAAAAAAATTGGATTTCACCAAAAAATCTGAGTTGTGCATTAAGACCTGCTGTTTGAGCGTAGCCTAAGTTTGGTTTTAATATACTTTAGTTATAATAAGCACCTATGAGTTTTAGTTTGAAGAAGAAAACTTTATGATATCATAATACAAATGTGTGGAAACAATGAGTTTTATGCTTTTTCAGTGAGTGATACAGTATGTGGATACATAGGGTTGATTCATTAGCGGTTTTGGCTTGTCTTAGTGTGTTCTGACACCAGACTGCCCCCTGCTGGTCAGAGTTTGTTTGGTTTTTTTTTTAATATTTTGATTAATTACTATCATTATATCTTATTCAGATCACCATGACCTCAGTGCTGATGGTCCATGGGGACCTTTAATGGAAACTCACTCACTTACTGCTCTTCATGTGCTAATTTTTGTGTTAACTCCTATTGCTAATGCTAGGTACTGTGTGTATTATGGGTAAAATGTGCACACTGCCTTTCCCTACAGGGGTGATTCAAGTGAGTTCACCTTTAACATTTAAAGGTAAAGATAATATCTGCTGCGACCTGAGCCAAAACCCCTGACCTGAAAGACAGGAACATCAGGATTAGTGAAGATACTGTGGTGTAATTTGTCACTTTATGGGACATTTGTCATTTGCATGCACAGCTTTGGGGTGTTTCCTGTGTTTGTTTGTTTTTTTTTATTTTTTTGTGTAAATATGTATTTTTTTGTGCCCTCTAGTGGTGAAGTTGCACATTGCAAATAAATAAATTCAGATAAACCATATGTAAATCAGTTTGTTCTTCTTTTCAGTGTGAATTTGACACATTACACCATGGAAATGTCAGAAAAACACGAGAGCACAGGTGTTATTTTCGTTATAAATTCAATCATAGGAAAAAGAAAATACTTGAATAACTGGATAAAATTAGAAAAACTGCAGAAAAAAAGATGTGCAGCTGTGACAATGTAACATGTTAAACCACTCTGACAGCTTTAACAGCTCATTTTAGTCGTTTTTCTTCTGCTTCGAGGTGTTTTTCGTCAATGCTGCTGCAGGTCGCTGCAGAGGTTTATCGCTCACTCATGACAGATGGAGTGGTGTTACCGCCTGTCGCCATGGAGACCATTCATACACTAAGCTTTCCCATCATTCCTCTGTAAACAGTCATGTTTATCTTGGGCATGATGAACTTCCTCATAACATCTCTGCACCGTTCACACAGTCTGATCTAATTCTGTTTCCTTCATTTCACTGAGGAATTCACCTTCAGTCCACACATTGTTCTGTGATTTTTGAGGTTTGTTTATTAAAATTGTGATTTTTCACAATCAGAACACTTTATTAACCTCAGGGGGAAACTGCTGTGTGTTACAGTTGCTCCATTCAGGTATAATAAAAGGTAGCAAGAGAGAATATATGTATGTATGTATGTATGTATGTATGTATGTATGTATGTATGTATGTATGTATGTATGTATGTATGTATGTATGTATGTATCTATCTATCTATCTATCTATCTATCTATTGATAATCCTTCTTCTGCAACTTTTTATTTTATATATTTAATATTGACATTCTATATTTATAATATATTTCTATATTTTATATGCACATGCATATATATGTATGAATGTATATGTATGTGTGTATATAAACACACACACACACACACACACACACATATATATATATATATATATATATATATATATATATATATATATATATATATATACAGGTAGCTATATACATATTTAAAGCTTTAAATCAATGTCAATATCATGTACTGCACACTCCTTACTTTATAATAATAATAATAATAATAATAATATTTTTTTTTTTTTTTTCATTTTTAGGTACTTTAACAAAATTTTATCATTTTTATCTTCTCTTTATTTTTCTATTCTATTAATGCCTATTGTCTTGTGCTACTGTAAATTTGAATTTCCCCCTTGGGAATCAATAAAGTATATCTTATCTTAAAGATAAAAACATATTAACAATACTTTAAAGAAATATACATAAATACGTGTGCTAAGGTTGTCGTGTCAACTAGTTTCAGTCTAATTTCTGGTGTTTTTGTCGTTTTATTTGTTTTGTATCTGAAACAGCCAGGAGGAAGATCACACAAAGGCAGGAGAAAAGTGAAGTGAGCAGATATTTCATGTTTTCAGGAGGCGTCTGGCTGCCAAATGACTGTGGAGGCTTTGACATGGAAGCTCCGACTCTGACACAGGATACGCTTCAGCCTCGGGTTACTACCAACAACATCTACAGACCAGAAACTACGGAGATACGGAACAGAAACAACAAAACATTCAACACAAACGAGTCCAAGAAGTGCATTCTTCTTCTCCTCTCTAAAACTAAACTGTCTTAACTTAATTATTGTCAAGTTTTGCTACTTTTTTTCAAAATATTGTGTCCATGTTCTTTCATTTTCCTAATTGTTTTCTCATTTTTGGTCATTTTCTTGAGTATTTTGTCTGTTTTCTGTTTGATTTTGTTCATTATTATTATTATTTTAATTTTCTTTAATATCTTGTCCATTTTCTTGATTATTTTGTCAATATCTTTACTTTCTTGATTATTTCATTCATTTTGTATCTGGACTGACCAATGTCTATGAACGACATGAGTGTCTATTATTATGGATTTTATTATATTAACATGATATATAGTGTTAATGCTGTAAAGTTTATTCTATTATGGTGTGAGTTGTTTATTTTCATGCATTTTTATCTGGTAAACAGTTTGTAACCTTGTTCTGAAATTACTTATAGACATAGAGATATTTTTTTCCTTCATATTAAATGCCTTTTTCTGATTTAATGGGGTTAATAGGGTGCATGTAAAGTCTGATTTTTATTTTTAGGCTAAAATAAAGTTAATTAGGTTGTTTCACTGCTGTCGAATGTGAATTGGGTCAAATGGTGGAGTTAAGTGAGAGGTTACATCAGCTGGAGGTCAATGTCCTTCAAAAGTAAACAGTAAAGAACTGTGAATTTTCTGCTCAGATTGTGTGAATAATACTATTGTGTGACATGAAAACCTGGTGTTAAGTGTCATGAAAAGTGTGTCATTCTGTCGGTGTGTCATGTTTCTGCTTCCTGAGAGTCGTCGCTGTCGGCGGTGACTCATGTTCGTTGAAATGCTGAATGTACAACCTGCTGTTGATCCGACTCCACTCAGATTAACCGTTTACACGGATCAGGATTAGATCCGATCCAGATTTTTATCTCACCGGCCGATGAGGTACTGTGAAGTTGCAGAGTCGTCATCATCGTCATCTTTGTAATCTTCGTCATTGTCATCTTTGTCGTTGTCACCTTCCTCTTTGTCATCGTCATTGTCATCTTCGTCATTGTGATTTTCGTCACTGTTGTCGTCATTGTCATCTTCGCCATCATCGCCATCATTGTCATCATTGTCATCTTCGTCATCGTCATCTTCATCATCGTCATCATCATCTTCATCGTCTTCATCATTGTCATCTTCGTCATCATTGTCATCTTCGTCATTGTCTTCGTCTTTGTCGTTGTCATTGTTGTCTTCGTCGCCATTGTCTTCATTGTCATCATCTTCACCTTCGTTGTCTCCATTGTGTTTGTTGATGCTGTCTTCACAGTTGTCTTCATCACCGTTGTCTTCATCGTTGTCGTCTTCGTCGTCTTCATCGTTGTTGTCTTCATCGTTGTCGCCTTCGTCGCTGTTACTGTTGTTTTCATCACCGTGGTTTCATTACTGTTGTCTTTGTCACTGCTGTCTTCATCGTCGTTGTCTTCATCACCATTGTCTTCATCATCGTTGTCATTGTCTTCGTTGCTGTTGTCTTCGTTGCTGTTGTCTTCATTGCTGTTGTCTTCGTTGCCATTGTCTTCATCATCGTTGTCATTGTCTTCATCCTCGTTGTCTTCATCACCGTTGCCGTTGTCTTCATTGCCATAGTCTTTGTTGCCGTTGTCTTCGTCCTCGTTGTCTTTGTCATCGCTGTCTTCATCACAGTTGTCTTCATCATCATTGTTGTTGTCTTCATCACTGTTGTCTTCATCTCCGTTGTCTTCATCATCGTTATTTTCGTCGCTATTGTTTTCATCCCCATTGTTTTGCATTTATTATGTCACCTGTTGCCACTTATCTTAAATATTCAATCCATTTTCTGTATTATCTTGTCAAATTGTTTACTCTGAAGATTATTCCATTCAGGTTTGTTTAAATTCCTGGCTGTGTTCATTATTTTGTCTGTTTTTGTTTATTTTCTTGATTATTTCGTTAATTTGTGATCAATTTCCTACTCGTTTTGTTCACTGTCTTTATCATTTTGTCAAATTATGCCTCTCATATTGAACATTATTTCATTTTCTAGATTATTTTGTTTATTTCTTTGAATATGTTGTCCATTTTCTTCCATTTTCCTAATTATTTTTTGTAATTTTTTTACTCATTTTGTTTGTTTTTGTTCATTTTCTTGATCATTTTGTCCACTTTCTCTGATATTTAGCTATTTTTTTTGCAGGTTTTCTTGAATATTTTTTGTTAATGTAGTTTCCCATTCTTCTACATATTTATTTTTTTCATCTTGTTCATTAACTGATTGATTGAGCATGTTGTTGGTGTGTTGTTTATTTGATTTATTTTCATTTAACAACATTAAACCAGAATGAATTAAATAAGTGTCCTGTTTGTTCTTAAATAAGTGTCCTGTTTGTTCTTATTCTTACTGACTTCAAAGTTATTTTTATCATTAGATTGAATCAGTTGGTGTTTTTGGAACTTCCTACACCTCTGTACACATTAACCCTTGCAGCTTTAGACACATTTTAATGCTTTGTACTTGTTCTGCTCTGAGGTTTTGAACGCAGGACTCTGACTTGTGACATTTTACACCGCAGTGTCGTGACTTTCACTGAACTAAAGGATATGAGTCGACTTCCTCCAGCTCTGCTCCAATGTTTCCCCACCAAGTAAAAACTCTGCAAACAACAAGTAAAGAGCAGATCACAAAGAGTCCAGTCCACCTTAACCAGCTCTGACTTACAGTACATACACATTTCCTGAAAACGCCCCGTGCAGAAAAAAAAAAAAAGAAAAAGAAAAAACCAAGACAGAGACGCACTCCAGTGACTCGGAATTATAATAATAAGGCTGTGTTGTTTATCTAAAGAAGAGGGGCTGGACGTTGGTTCAGATCTGCAGCCTTCCCTCGGCTTTTCCTCCCCCCTCCAGTAACTTTTTCTGCTCCTTCTTCCAGTCTGCTCTTGCTGCCTTTCCACCGAGCCAAGGTCAGCGGCAGTGACCGCCCACAGGAGCTGTCAGCGCGGCGTCGGAGCTCCACGGTGCCCGGCCTCTGTCCCACATCAGCCTCCGTAAGCTCCAGGAAATAAAGATACCCGGACCGACACCGTTACGCACGCATAGAGTAGGAATAAGAGGACGAAAAGGTCAGCCTCGGAGGAGTAAATGAGCTAGAACCGAGTTCAGCTCACGTCCAGTTTGTGAACTTTACGCGGAGTGACACCATGTTGGGAAACCCGGGGACGTACGCGAACAAGAAGAGGAAGAAGCCCGTCCTCAAACAGTGAGTAAACGGCGCCCAGAGCGCTGCGTTTTAGGACCGAGCTGGGTGGCCTTTGTGTCGGCTGGGGTCGAAGAAGTTTGTGCGTAAAAGTGGTTATTGACAAGAGTTTTGTGGAGGTCACTTCCATTTTCATTAAATAATAAAAAAAAAGTGCAAAAAAAGTGGACAAACTAGACCGAATAAAGCTAGAAACCTCAGTTTAGATCTGATGAAAGAAATAGAAAAGTAGAAGAATATGAACTTTAAAGTGCAAGTAAATGCGTAAAATGCGTCCTTATTCTGGTTGCGTTTCTCTTTGGAGCCACTATGACTGGATATGAGCAGGAAATCATATCATATTACCATGCCGTGACTACTTTGTGCAAAAAAGTACCAAAAAGTTACACAAGTCCTTTCCTAAAAGTGCGGGGTTTTTTTGGGGTTTTTTTTTTGTTTTGTTTTGTTTTTTGTTTTTTTTTTTGGTATGAAATGTAACGGAGCATGAGTTACAGTGTTGCGTTCACTGTCAAAGCGTGAACTTGGTGTTTAAAACGGTGTAAAAGCGGCTGTAACCGTGCGTTAGTGCGCGTTTGTGTCGCTGTGTGGTTGTGTTGATGTGTTCCGAACAGTTGTGGTCTCTTCTGGATCCGATGTGCGCAGTTTTTTTCCTTTTTTTGGACTACCTTAAGAATGCGTCTAGCTCGGATCTGGCATGGATATCTTACCCTCGCGCATTAATCACAATCAAGTCGGAGAGTCGGCTGCTGCTCTCACGCGATGCTCCGAGGAGGGCGGGGGCGCGCGTGGTGGGAGGGGGAGGGGGGGCGCGAGGGCTCCGGGCTCTCACTGTGTTATTGTAATCCGATCCGGCCTCGCGCTGTTTGACTTGTGCGCAGGGCTCGCGGTGCGCCTCTGCCTCCTGTTCTGTCCATTTCCTGCGCACTTGAACACACCGCGGACCGGACCCACATTCAGGACCTGGACCCACAGTCTGGGAGTCTATTTGTCGCAGGTTATGCATTAATAATGAAGGAGGTATCGCCGTCTCAGCGCAAGTACCAACATGTTTGGAGTTTATTTTAGGATTTTGCGGTTGGATCTGGTCCAGTTTTTTCTTCTGAATGAGACTGAAATGCAATCTGTGGTAGTGATGGGACTTTTGGCTCTTTGAAGGGAGCCGTTCACTGAAAAGAGCCGTTCCAAAGACTGGCTCTTTTATGTTTTTTGCATTATTTTGAAACAGCAATGTTTTAATGACTAAATAGTCTACATGTGATGATTGACATTACATTTTAAAGGTGTTTAATTGGCACAGCAGTAAATGTTATCTTACCGTAAAAAAGAGTAGTTAGTTCAAATGTGTGGAATAAATCCATGACATGAGAGGTGACATTAGGCAAATGACCAAACACATCATGGTGCATTATGTGGACTAGTCTGTAGCCTAAAAATGAAGAAGAAAATAAAACATTTTCTTATGAAATAACATTTCATTCTCCTCAAAACAAGAACAATAAATGTGTGTAAACATATGAAAAAAATTGCACCAAACACAACAGTGATTAGTCACTGCAATTACAGTACTTAAATACCTAAAAAACTGTAGTGCAAATAAAATACTTCATGTAACATTGCAAAATACCTGATATCTCTAATGTAAATATCAAAATGATACCACATCAGGAGTTCCCTCCCTTCTACTCTGTATTTAAAGCCAATGCCTCCCCAGTAACGCTAAATTGACAAGCAATCGGACACTCCCTCCTTAAAAAAATAAAAATGAACAGCTCTTTACAAAGACTCGGTTCCCATTGTTGGTTTCAAAGAGCCGTTCAAAAGATTCGATTCATTCGTGAACGTCACATCACTAATATGTGGATCTGTGTCGGTCCTGTCACAGCCTGATCTGGATGTAGGGCTGGTAAAAATCTACAAAACCAACTCCATGATCTAACATTTTAACTAAAACTAAACCACAGTGCAGATTACGGTGCAGTACTGTAGTTCCAGCCACTCAAACCAGTGTTTCTACATGAAAATAAACCTTTTAAAGTACTGAAGTGCTCATTTAACATCAGTAAAAAGTTTGTTCGTGCAACAGTCGTAGCCAAAGGTTTGGACAAAAGTTATTAATTTGCCAATACAAGTCTTCAAAATTTATAAAGTTAGTATAATTGTTCTTCACTGTACATCAGAAACACACGAAATCGAAAACAGCTGAAGGTAGAAAAGCTCAGAAAAACAAAATTTCACCATCACCATAAAGTCCATCAAAGCCAAGACCAAGTCAGGACCATAACATGTGAAAGACTGAGATGAAGACCAGACCACATACACAAGGGCATTATGGGAAGAAATAAATATTGGCTGATATCACCAAAGTTGGTCTAACTTTAACACTGGAATAACCAATGAATAAACAGTGGTTCAGAAAATGGATGGATTATTATTATTATTATTATTATTATTATTATTATTATTATTATTATTATTATTATTATTAATAATAATCATAATCATAATAATACAGTCATACAGTTGAATAGAGTTGTTGTATATGAGATGAATCAAGAGTTGGCAAATGTTTTACACAGAAAAGGAAATATTTCATAGTGATAATGTTAACAAATAGACCAGCAGATTAAAGATATTCCTGCAGTTGTAACCTTGAAATAAAATTCTGAGACTTTTTTCTTCAGGATCTTCACAAAGTTCTCATTCTGACAGATCACAAGCACTATAACACCAATGTAAACTGACCAAATTTACCTCATTAGTGTTGAAATTTGGCATCACATGATACAAATTTTCTGTCCAGGTGGGTCCTGAAAACTATTGACATTTAGTGTTTTAGTTTAATTCTGTCATTTAGGACTAGACTTAAGACAACAACAGCCACAATTTGCAAAAAAATGTTTTGTCTCATGTGATGGATTCATGGAGGATGACTAATACTGTAACTGCAACAGGAATGCTAGAAAGTTTACACCACAATAATACAATTGGAAACTGGAATTGATCAATAGGAGCTTGAACGTGAACATTTATCTGACATTTTTTAGAAATAGAGGTTGACCCAGGAAATAGATAGAGGTTGACCCAGGAAATAGATAGTGGTAGACCCAGGAAATAGCCAGTATGCGATTGGAAGTTGACTATGACAGTTGAACTGAACATCAGAGTAATGGATAAATACATCTGGACCTAAACTTATGAACTATCTTGGTCAAGTCAAGGTGTAATTTTTCTGGTTTTGGGCTGTTATGCTTGCATCACTTAATTAATTACCCATCACCCACCACTGGAGCCATGTTCAGTTTGTTCATTCATATATAAAACCTCTCGGTCACATCTATTAACTGGTTTTGAAGGATCCACTACATGCACTGCCAGCTGTTTCTTTCTTGTCGGTTTTTCCAAAGACAAAATATCCAGGTAAAACACGACGATTTGGACAAAGAATTTACAAAGATGTCTGGTGTAATAGTTATGTCAATTATTGATGATTTTCTTGATTAATAGATAGCTTTGGTTGCATCGGCACAGAAATAGAGACAGATAACTACATAGAGAAGCAAAATGTGACGATGCAATGTATTATTTAACATCTTGAAGACACTCGTTCTGCTACTATAAAAGATATTCAGAAAATTATCATTATTATGAGTGCTGACATGACAGTATTGGCTAAAGAGGGTTTAAATGTAAGAGATAAAAGTCACTCCCAGTTTCATTATTTATTGCTAGTTTGATATTTTTGTTCACATTTATCGAGCTCAGGCTTTTTCCAAGGCTTAAGTTCTCTACAAGTTCCAACATTTTCCCTAATTTTATGGAAGATTTAGGTGCACAGGAGGAGGTTTTGGAAGAAGAAAGTACTTCAATAAAGATATATAATGTCCAATATGAGCAAAAGTGATGATAATGGAGGAAAACTGCCCCAAACTTGTTAAATAGGTCCATTGGGGACCAACCGCCTCCAAAAAGATCTGGGAAAAGTCCTTGTAGTTAGTCTTGATAGTTTCCAAATTGGTTTTGGCTTAAACAGTGTCCAAATACTGCTGTGCTTGAACCTCAGAACAGTTGGGAAAATCCTGGATCTATTACTCTGAGTTTCATGTTCAGTCATTGGTCGTGTTAGTTGCTCAGGTCGACACTTGTCTGGGGTTTTAATAAGGTGAAAGTTAATTTTAGATGTGCAGAGATAGATTTTATTGCCAATTCTGGCCCTTAATTAGTACTCAGGGTAGAAAGTGTTATCGCACTGGTGTTGAAAGTCCACTATTGGTCTGTTTTTGTGTTCACTGGGCATATAGACCTACACTGGACAAAAGTATGTGAACATGTTGAATTCAGGTGTTTCTTTTCTAACAGGGGTCTGGCATACAAAACAATAATGACAAATGTCAGAATATAGTTTTATATTGGGATAAATATCATTGCATTGGTTAGTTTGGTTTAAATTGTTATATTTGCTTCCAAAATGCCGTAAATTCTCTTAACATTGATTTTTTTTATGGATGTTTATAAATTATCTTGACAAAAGTATTGGGACACGTCATGTCTACAGCTGTAACATGTCCTGTTCATGCTCATTTAAGATATGAACATCAATATTTAATGGGAGATTTTTCTTCCTCAGTGAGATCTGAAGAAAGTAGATATTAAGCTGTGGTAGAAAATTATTATTTACAGTCAGGGCTTGAAAAATATTTTAGAAATTCAGAGGTAAAAAATTTAAAATCATAGTCATGAATAAAAAAAAAAAAGCAAAAAAAAAAAAAAAAATCATTTTATGATATATCAAGTTATGTAAAAACCATCTCTGAGGCATTTTGGAAGCAAAGATAACAATTTAAACCAAACTAACCAATGCAATGATATTTATCCTAATATAAAACTATATTCTGACATTAGTCATTATTGTTTTGTATCGCAGACCCCTGTTAGAAAAGAAACACCTGAATTCAATGTGTCCACATACTTTTGTCCACATAGTGAATGTGTTATAATATGTGTTTATTCTGCTAATTGATTCCTTGCCAACGCTCCTCCCTTGAGTTTCATTTCCAGATGCAGAAAGCAGCTGCTATCTGCCAAAAAAAAGAAAAGAAGAAAACACTTGAGTCAACCCGTCCAATCCATGCCCAAACCAAACAGAAAAATGCACACCATCATCCTGCAACACGTCCGTTTATTTACAACAAAACCTGATTTCACATCATCCTAAACAGGGATTCAGTGTGAGTGTGCTACAGTGTGTTATGTGCAAAGGCATGTCTGCTTAGAGTAGAGATCTGGCACACTGCAAATAGACTGTTCCCAGTATAAATCCCAAAATAAAAAGGTGGACTGTGTGCAGACATCTGTGTTTCTGAAGATGCAGGGCTGTGCAGTCGGACTGAGGTTTTCCTCAACGACCAGCTGGGTTCGGCTGCACAAAGGCACCATTGAGCCCGACTGTAAAAAGCTGTGGTCACTACATCAGGGCATTCCATGGCAGATATGTTCATCCAAATTCTCTGTTTTACGGCCTGGACGCCTGCTCGTGCATTTCACTAGAATATTACATAAAGTACGTATCTCAAATATCGTTTTATTGAATATGGACTCAACTTTAACCCTTTATCAGGTAAGTGACTAATTTTGGTCATTTGAGCACACATTCACATTACAAGACTTTGACAGAATCAGTTCCAGTGAGGACAGTGAGTCAACAATCTCAAGTCCAAAGTGGTCTCCAGGGTCTGTAAGGTCCAATGTGGTCTCCAGGGTCTGTAAGGTCCAATGTGGTCTCTAGGGTCTGTAAGGTCCACCTCTGCATGAACAGTGAGTGGACCTGCTTTGTTCGGTAAAATGAAGTAATGGTACTAATGTAAGGAATGATGTTCAAAGGGATCATGTGGATGTGGACCAGGGTCTGGATCAGCACTTACATTGGTCCAGTGCTTTACAATTGCCTGCCAGACTCTATTGGGAGCAATTTAGGGTTCAGTGTCTTGCCCAAGGACACTTCGACATGTGGACAGTTGGAACCAGGATTCAAACCACCGACCCTTCGGTCATTGGACGACCCGCTCTACCAACTGAGCCACAGCCACCCAGATGTCAAATCATTACATCTTTTAACACTTTTTAAGGTTTAATGGGTGTTTTTTTTGCTCTCAGTGAAAGTTAAGGGATGGAGAAAGATGAAAAAATTGGCCACACAAAAATTATGTAAAAAAAAATGAAGAAGTTACACAAGAGGAAAACAATGTCAACAATGGAATAAGGTGAACATGGATAGTATAACACAACAAAAACAGTGTAATAGTTGGAGACAGACAGATATGCAGACATAGATAGATAGATAGATAGATAGATAGATAGATAGATAGATAGATAGATAGATAGATAGATAGATAGATAGATAGATAGATAGATAGATAGATAGATAGATAGATAGACAGACAGACAGACAGACAGACAGACAGACAGACAGGCTGGCAGGAGGTGTGGCTGTAAAAACATTCCCATGAACAGTGGCCTTTTGTTTCATTGTTTTCTAAGAGGCATCGTCTGCAAACACCAACCTCTAAAATCCACCATTTTCAGTAGAAACGAGTTGACTGGATTCAGATCCAGGGTTTGGTTACGGAGGAGAATAATACGTTTCATGCAAAAACCAGGAATGTTCTCTCAGTTTCCTATTTTCTCAGCATGAGTAGAAACACACAAAACTCAGAGAATGAAGCGAACGCATGAAAATCTGCAGAAACACGACGAAACAAGGCTGGAACCCTTCATCATCCTGTTCTCTGTTCTCTTCTTTTCCTGTTCCGTCTCCTAATTTGCAGTTTTGTTTGTCAGCAGCCAAACATGTGGACTGAAAGCTGCTCATGGTTCTTGGCCAGTAGGTCATGTAGGTGTGTGAATGTGTGTCAGAGTCCGTGAGGCGTTCAGGTTCACGGCGCTGCTGCTGTTCAACCCGTGACCCACAGCGAATCAAGGTGGAAAAACACTCCTGAATGCAGGCTTTTGTTTGTCTGAATGTCTCAGCAGTGAGATCAGTACCGGTCCTGGTCCTCAGAAGGTACAGCTCAGGTACCTGACACAAGACAACAATAACCAAAAAGATGCAGTTATAGAGATACAGCCAACATAGTGGAAAAACAAGAAGATTACAATTCTAAGTCAAAAACCAAGTAAAAGTGTGTAAGAAAATATCAGTTGATGTTTGTAAACTATATGGACAAAAATATTGGGACACATCATGTCTACAGCTGTAAGATGTCCTGTTCATGATGAATTGAGATAATAACATCAATATTTCCTTAAAGTTTAATGTTAGATTTTTCTTCCTCAGTGAGATGTGATGAAAGTAGATGGTTAGTTGTGGTAGAAAATTATTATTTACAGTCAGAGCAGGAAAATATTTAGGAAATTTTGAGGTAGAACATGTAAAATCATAGTCATGGATAAAAAAAAAATCAATGTTGAGAAAAATTAAGTCAAAACCATCTCTGAGGCATTTTGGAAGCAAAGATAACAATTTAAACCAAACTAACCAATGTCATGATATTTATCCCAATATAAAACTATATTCTGACATTAGTCATTATTGTTTTGTATCCCAGACCCTTGTTAGAAAAGAAACACCTGAATTCAACATGTCCACATACTTTTGTCCATATAGTTTATATACAATACTATATTACAATACACAGAACATGATTCCAAATGAATACATTAAATGTTAACAAAGTGCAGAGACATGTTGGGAAATGATTCCATAACCTAAAATGATGTTGACATGTGGAGGAGAGGAACAAACGTACTGAAAAATCTCTTTATTTTTTCTTTTTTCTGCCTTATTGTGGTGGTGGTTTTCATTGTGTTGCCGTGCGTGTGTGAGTCATTGTGTGTAACTGTGTATCTTCTGAACCATCGTCTTCATCATGTCTTGACTCATACAGACTCACCTGCAGAGTTTATGGTGGACTCAAACCGCCTGTTGTTCTGGGTTTTTCTGGGTTTTTCTGGGACTTAAAACCAGAGGAGATGTGGAGTTAAAACCTGAACCCAGGAGCGGGGTCATTAGAGTTAAAGAAAACTGAGACTAAAACAGAAAAAAGGGAGAAGGACAGGTTTAAAGAAGAGGAAATACACATAAAAATACAATACAACTGATTGTGAAGTAGTCAGTTAAATATGTTAAAGCTGCGTATGACTTTTGTCACCAATTTTTCATCAAATCTGTAAAACCTGAATCATAGCCTAAGTATCACGAATCTGTAAGTCTTTTCCGTGATTACGCACCTGAATCTCATCCGTCACAGTGAACGATTTCAAAGTGTACTCCACCACAAACAATCCGTTTGTTTACAAACAGAGCCTGTAGGCCAGTCGGGCGTTTTCAGGAATTTATCGCGACGTGCATTGTGGGAAGCGGAGCTACACACAGCTGCAGTAGCAAGAGACAATGAAGCCATTTCTGTGTTTGTTGCCGCTGCAGCCATAACGCGGCTGCGTCCAAGAACTGAACCTTGAGGAACTCCATAACTAACTGTAGTTCACTGAGAGGATTCCATATTGATATTAACAAACAGAAAACGGTCTCTTAGATAGGATTTGAACCACATTAATGCAGATTCTTTAATACAAATTGATTGTTCTGATTGTTGCAGAAGGATGTGATGGTCGACCGTGTTGAAAGCCGCACTAAGGTCTAATAAAACTAGTATAGAAACCAGACCCTTATCTGAAGCAGTTAGAAGGTCTTTGGTAACTTTGACCAGTGCTGTTTTCTGTACTATGATGTTCCCTAAAACCTGACTGGAAATTCTCAAATCGACTGTTGGCTTTATTAATATTCTATGCTATTTTATACTATACTTTATTCTTTTTCTTTTTAGCAGCAAAAGGAGAAAACATCATGTTGTGTTGAGTAGAGCTGAGGAAACTGAAATGTACTTTTTCTGATGTATTTTTGTTTTCTCTGTTTCTTCTCCTTTTTGTTCTTTCTTCCTCCTTCCTTTGAGGATGTTGTCTTATTCATCATGTTATAAACTAAAAAACGACCCTGTTGCTCAAGAAAATATTTGACATATTAATCGTCAGTTACAGTAATCATTAGTTTCAGTTTTAATCATCGTCGTCTGAGTCACTTCGACTGTTTCGACTCCTAGAAATAAACCGTTTTCTCGTAAAAACCAAATGCACTGAAACTGAAAATTAAAACATGACTTTTTGATATGACCTACTTTTTCTCTCCTGCAGTAAAAAAACATCAGATGGGAGCGAAGTGGTCAAGTCCAATCCGTCCAAACGCCACCGGGATCGGCTGAACGGCGAGTTGGACCGGCTCACAGAGCTGCTCCCCTTTCCTGAAGACATTCGCTCTCGTCTGGACAAACTGTCGGTGCTTCGGCTCAGCGTCGGATACCTGAGGGTCAAGAGCTACTTCAAAGGTACCCATGGGGGTCTGGGTCTGTTAGGGTCTGGGTCTGGGTCCAGGTCAGGGTCCATTAGGGTCTGGATCTGTTAGGGTCTGGGTCAGGGTCAGGGTTCATTAGGGTCTGGGTCCATTAGGGGCTGGGTCCAGTCTGGATCTGGGTCTGGTCTGGGTCTGGGTCCATTGCGGTCCAGCTCCATTAGGGTCTGGGTCCGGTCTGGGTCTGGTCTGGTCTGGTCTGGTCTGGGTCTGGGTTCATTGGGGTCTGGCTCCATTAGGGTCTGGGTCCACTCTGGGTCTGGATCTGGTCTGGGTCCCCTAAAGTCTGGGTCTGGGTCCAGGTGCAGGTTTAAGACCCTGAACACACCATCTTGTCCTTCATTTTTTTGCAGGTTACTCATTATTTTATTCATATTCAGTTCACTTTTATTCTTCTTTTTATAATTTGGCCATGGTTTTGTTGATTTTTTTTTTTTTTTTGGACTATAGAGCTTATTTTGATCTTTTATGTTCATTTCACTGATTATTTTTTAGAATTTTTTGTTTGTGGCATTTTTTTTTTTTCTTAACAGATTATTCATCTCGTTCCGTCTCGTTTCTGTTTGCAGAGTGTGTGACAATGCAAAATGTTGGTTAAACAGGACAGCACGCATTCAGAAACACAATTGTTGAAACTGGAACTGGTTTTAGTGTCTCACACACACACACACACACACACACACACACACACACACACACACATGACAATGTACCAGCAGACGAGGGCAGGAATGAACGGCATCTGGTTTTAGGAAACAACACATCCTAAATACTCGTAATATCACCCCACCCTCTGTGTGAGAAACACCTTCCACAGTCCACAAATGCTTTTCAGGTAAAGAAAAGCGAGTCGACTTGTTTATGCTGCAACGGCTAAAGTTTTTTTTTGTAAATCATCTTAATGAAAACTGAAGTTCGACTGTGGATGAAAACTCCTGTTTGCTCACATCTTATCCTTTAATTTCCCTTAATAACGTATCTAGTCTAAACTGTTTGGAGTTCTCATAATGTGGTTTGGTGGAACCTTCAGGCACTGAGGATGTGAAAACCTGATGAGTCATGAGTGTGAGTAATTTATAGAACATCTCCACCCCCTGCAGATGATAGTTTTCCCTGGTTTTAACGGAGGTGTTGGCAGACGAGCTGCTGAGTAACAGGCCTCGCGTCTCCGCCATCGCTCACTTTTCTTAGAGTTATGGTTTCCTGTCTCGTTTTTTTTTTCATTCTGAACATGTTGAAGTTTATCTGGGCCACGTCTAAGTGCTTGTACTTTCTCTTTCCTGACCTAAAACAAGGCATAAATCACATAATGAGACTGAGTTTTCATCGACAAGTATAGGTTGGGTTATCTTTTACAGTGTGCATTGAATCTATTGACCTTTAATGATTCTAATGATCAGTTAAAGGTTCAATATGTAAGATTTTTTTGGTTGGTTTGCTGTGGGATTTTCTTTTGAGCAGCAACAACTATTCAAAAATCGACAATTTTTTGTTTGCTGTCTCTCATTTTGGGATTTTTTTTGTTCTTTTCTTATATTTAGTCCTTAATTTGGTTCATTCTCTCCTTATTTTACCAATTTTTGTTCTTTTTTTGTATGTCAAGGGTTATTTTATTCATATTCTGTTCATTTTTATTCTTATTTTTATAATTTACCCGTTTTTGTTCATTTGTGTTGGAATATAATGCTTATTTTGATCTTTTTTTTCTTTTTATTGACTATTTTTTAGATTTATTTATTATTTTTTACCCCGCCCCCTGAAAGGGAGGCAGAGGTTATTGTTTTTGGTTCAGTTTGTTTGCTTCATTGTTTCTTTGTTAACACTCCAGCAGTAAAACTATTGGTTGAATTCACACCAAATTGGGTTTATAGATTGCCAGTGACCCAGAACTGATTTCATTACATTTTGGGAAAAGTAGGTCAAAGTTCAAATTTTTTATAATTTTTAAAAAAATGTTCCCATTTACTTGTAATGGGCGAAATACATGCAAGGGGTGGGGTTTGTTGTGCCTGGCACCACTTGTTAAACTTTTTCTTTTTAACATTTTAGTGTTTATTTTATTCATAAACTGTTCATTTTTATTCTTTTTATAATTTGGCCATGTTTTGTTCATTTGTTTTGGAATATAGTACTTATTTCGATCAGTTTTTTGTTTTGTTTTTCATTTTACTGATTTTTTGAGTAATTTTTCTCAAATTTTTTTATTGAAGTTAATCTAGGCCACGTCTAAGTGCTTGTACTTTCTCTTTACTGAGCTGAAACAAGGCATAAATCCCATAATGAGGCTGAGTTTTCATCAACAAGGATTAGGATTAGTGGAGGATTAGGATAATTATCAGTTAAAGGTTCAGTATGTAAGATTTGGGGGTTTACTGTTGGATTTTGTTTTGTGCTGCTACTATTATTCAATTAATCAACTAATTGTGATCTAGTAAATTAACACCAATTATTATTATTTTGTTATTCATAAAGTTTATTTGACAGGGACAATGCAAATTGCATAGTATAACTTCTACCTGTTACAAACAAGCTGTAGTAGCGGCTGATTCACATAAGGAGATTACAGCTATTGCTAGTTTCCAACAGTGTCAATAGTGGAAAATTAACCCTTTGACATCATTTACAAAAATACACTTATAACATTAGTGTCAGAAGCAGTTCCTCACCCAAAAAAGGGTTCTAAAATGTAATAAATAATTTTTTGACTTTCAAATGCCCAAATCTATTATCAGCTTCTCTCCTGCTTAGAGCTATACAATTTTTATTGATCCTTTGAAATTTTTTTTTTATAATTTCAAGGTGTTTTTGTTGTAAAAGCATGAGGAAAAACACAACATATGGAATATTTTCCAAAAATACAGTGCAAAGTGGATCATTTGAGTCGAGGTTATTAGAGCCTTAAATATACCAAATATTTTGTAATAACATTGATTTTGATGCAATATTGTGAGTTGAGCAGCACCGGTATATAACAAATATACAACATCTACACTTTAAGTGTCAAAAACAGTTTTTCACCCAAAAATGTGCAATAAAAATTAATAAATCAATATTTTTTTTCCCACTTACAAACACTCATTTTTTTTTATCAACTTCTCTCCTGACCAGAACTATAAAATTTAACTGATTCTTTTATAATTTTAATCCATTTTTGTAATAAAACTCCTCTGCTGCAATGAGAAAACACAACATATGGAATATTTTCCAAAAATAAATTACAAAGTGGATTATTTGTATTGACGTTATTAGTGACTTCATTTTACCTGTTTTTTTTTTTGTTTTTTTTTACATGTATTATTGGATTATTATATCAGAAGGTATTTAACATTTTATCAGTAGTTGTTCTTGGTTGATGGTGGATGTTTAGGTCCTTAAGGGTTAATAATGCTTGAAAACTACAATCATAACTATGTCCAAACTGACATTATTAAATAGTTTATTACTATTTAGTAGAGGAGGTTTCATACCTATAAAATGTGCTTGAGTGAAACCAGAAAGTCCAAACCATGCAAGTGTGAAAGTCGAGTATGAGTCATGATTCTTTAAGGCTGAAACTTTTCCATTTTCAGTGAATTTCTTGACAATTCTTGCAGTAACTCATTATTCCAAGGACATCAGTGTAAAAGAGAACGCTCTAATGACGAAGAAAAGACGAGAAAGTATATTTTACCTCAGTTATTTACATATTGATAGAATTAATGGATCAACAGATATTAAACAGTTTAGATCAGTAGATGGTTTTAGGTCTGGGGCCACATATGATCTCAAGGGGGTCAGACCAGTAAAATCTATATTATAAAAGCCAAGTGTGTGTGTGTCCGGGGTAGTAATAACATAACCTTTAAAAAATGACAATCACAATTCCTCTGTGTTTTACGGTGAAAAGTACAATTACATTATGAAAATGTTTATGTCTACAAACTACCCTTTAAAAATGTGAATAACATGAACAATTTGAAATTTCTTAAGAAAAACAAGTGCAATTATAACAATGTTCTGCCTCACTTTATCATTTCCACATGTTCATTACAACTTACAGGTGACAATGGATCTACAAATACACAAAACATTAAGGAACAGGCAGAATGTTGTTAAAATGACACTTATTTGTCTTAAGACATTTCAGGTTGTTCATATTTTTTCAAGTTATTCCCATTTTTTGTGAAAGGATAGTTTGTAAATGTAAATATTTTCATGTCATTTTTATTTATTTTTTTTTATACCAAAATAAAGAGAAAAGTTTGGAGTTGTCATTATTTATAGGTTATTATGATAGTATTTTAGGTCGACATGGTGCGGTGGATAGCACTCATGCCTCACAGCAAGAAGGTCCTGGGTTCGATTCCAACACCAGTTGATGGGGGTGGGACCTTTCTGTGTGGAGTTGTTCTCCCCGTGTCTGTGTGGGTTCTCTCCAGGTGCTCCGGCTTCCTGCCACCATCCAAACACATGCACTGATAGGTCAAAGGTGCGGGAGACTTTTGTGACCAATTTTTCATCAAATCTGTCAAAAAAGTATCATGAATCTGTAAGTCTGTCTGTGATTACTCACCTGAATCTCTTGCATTACGGTGAACAATTTCGAAGTGCCATCCACCATAAACAAACCATGTGTTTACAAACTGAGCCAGGAGGTAACTCGGGCATCTGAGGAATTTTGTCGCGACATGCATTGTGGGAAAGAGAGGTTCACGCAGCCACCTGACAGTGGCAGCGGCCACTGTCAGGTGACCCCCGTGAACCTAGTGAGGATAAAGCAGGATAGTATTTTACTGGTCTGATCCACTTTAGATCATATTGGTCTGAATGTGGAACCTGAACTAAAACAATAATTTCAACATCATTGATTGTTAAAATCTTCAGTGTAGTTTTTGCATTTCACAACTTCATTCCATGGGCCACTTTGGACCCTTTGGTGGGCCGGTTTTGGCCCACAGGCCATATGTTTGACACCCCTGCTTTAGGTCATCAACAACTGTTTAGGTCTTTGAAGGTTGAGTTAAATATTGTAACATAAGTTAAAGCCTGTAAAAATGATTTGAAAGTTATAAAGATAAACATGTGTCTGTTTTTATGCTGTTTTAGTTTCCAGTTTAATCTGAGATCAGACGCTGTCATCGATGATTTGCTTGTTTAGTCTTAATCTTTTGATCTGTACTTGACTGATAGAGTCTCCGCCCATTTGACAAGTTTTTGCACTGTTTTACTTCCTGTTTTCATGTTGAGTCATCAGGTTTTTTTGTTTTTTGTTGTTATTCTGGGTTATAACATGAACATGAGTCAAGATTATAAATGTTCAATAACAGGTTTGGTTTTGTCTGAACCTTAAGATGGAAACCACGTCCAGATGATGCAACTCCATTAGAACTCTGTGGGCTGGACTTAGTGGATATTAATCTGTGACACTGAAGATTTTTGTCTGATGTACCGACTGCTTATCTCCAGTATTCATTCGTGATAACAACCTGTTTTTATTTCTAGAGAAAGAGTCCAGCCTTTTACACTGTGACCCATAAATATGTATTGAAGTCAGTGGTTGAAGATAATTTTATAAACCAAGAAAATCACAACAATTATTTTAATGAAACATCTCGCGTCACATCCACTCCACATATCCCACCTCGATCCTTGACAAAGACTTAAAAGTATTAGAAAAGGTGAGATCAGTTCAAGTCTGGTCATGTTGAAGCTGCAGAAACAATTCCACCGACTCTGAGCAGACACTTACACCATTATAAGGTGTGTAGACTGCATTAGACACATTTTCAGCCTATTTAACCTCAAAGGTTTTATGACAAATATGATTTTATATGATTTTCTTGGAAAATTATCTTCAACATTGGCATCGTAGCTGATCATTTCATGTCAATCAAAAAGTTCTGTTTGGAAAGCCTTTTTCATTACTTTGCAATTTTTATTTTTTTTTTGCTAAATTTTTTTTCTTTGCCACACTGTTACCCATAAAGTTGGAATAGAATATTTTACCGCTTCTAATGAAATGATTGTCAAAAGAAAAATGTATCTTAAAATTATTCCAACTTTATTGGTCACCGTGTAGCATTGAAGAGCTTTTCTCATTTTTGATATTTTTTTCATTATTGTACTCATTTTTTGAAAATTTTTTGTTCATTTCCTGAGGTTGTCTGGATTCTGTTTTTTGTACTTTCAGTCTAATTAACTTGATCAGTTTTGTGACTAATATGATTTTATATGATTTTCTTGTAAAATTATCTTCTATATTGGCATCATATGTGTAACTGATCATTCCATATCAATCAAAAAGTTGTTTTTGGAATGTCTTTTTCATCATTTTGCTGTTTTTTTTCCCCCAGAATTTTGTGAATACAATGTTGTCCCTAATGTTGGAATTATATTTTAAGACACACATTTCTTTTCACAATCATTTCATGATAAGAGATACAAAAAAAATATTTGGGTACAGTGTAGTAATAAAGAGCTTTTTTTGTTAATTTTTTATACTTTTTTCATTATTTTACTCCTTTTTTCAATTTTTTTTATTAATAGCACAATGCTTATTTTGTTTAGTTTTTGTTCATTTACTGAGGTTGTGTGGACTTGATTTTACATACCTTCAGTCTAATTAACTTCAAAAATTTTATGACAAATATGATTTTATAGAATTTTCTTGAAAAGTTTCTTCTAAATTGGCATCATATGTGTAACTGATCATTCCAACTGAATGAAAAAGTTGTTTTTGGAGGATTTTTGCAAAGTTCTTCAGTTCCCATGTTATGCTAACTTTAATCACCCAAGCTAATGTGAATATTATTAAACATTTAATATTATCTACATTTAGCAGTTTTGTGTTTGTTCTGTGGGTTTGTTGGTGAAACAAGTCTCTGTGGAGACTTTGGGTTCAGGTTTTATTCTGTGTTTTATGACCTTCTGTGGAGTAAATGATTAATACAGAAAAGAACTGGCAGATTAACTGATAAGTAAACAGTCACTAGTTCTGTGTTTGTTGGATCTGAAATACCTCCAATAACTAGACTGATGACTTTTACATTGTACATAGGCTTCCATTATCCTCACATAATGGATCCATCTTTATTTTACTACCAGAAACCAGCAAAACTGATGTTTCCATCAGCGTTTGTGTCTTTGTGCCGAACCAGGAAAATATGACCTGCAGAAATCATTTTGGTATTGCTCTCTAAAGCATTTTATTTGTACCTTTGTAGTGGAGGCAGGAAAAATCAACATGTACTTTGTACACTGGTGTTATTTTTGTGGATTATGGGTTTTTCTGTTGAAACATGGATGGGTTGAATATATCGATTACTTGTTTCATTATCTATGATGGATGTGTTGAATGTAGTTTGGAATTCCTGCAGTTACACTGATATGAGTGGTGGAAAAAGTGGATTTTAATACAGCCAATATAAAAGAGATAGTTTGGAATGTAAATAAACCACATTTTTTTATGCACCCCCCCCCCCCCCCCCAAACACTTTTTTTTTTTTTTTTTTTTTTTCAATATTGTAGATAAAAATTGGATTAGTTATTTTTGGATTTTTGCAGCCTGGCATGTGTCTATGATTAACAATATTGGTTTATATGCATCATTATTTTTTGGTCAAATGTGAAATGCTAAAATATGTCAGTGTGTATTTTGTCCTCACTTGGTAGAAGGGTGTTAGTGTGGGAATTTTCCATTTTTTGCAATGTGGTGATTTAAGTGGATGGGTCAGAATATTAAAAGTCATGCAAAAATGAACAACTTTTGAATTCTGAACTTAAACAAATTGTGAAAAATAACATAAAGTGCAAAGTGTGCATAATATCCTCACCCAGATACTGGAAGGTTAACAGTAGATATGACTTAATTGAATATAACCACATAAATATAACTGATTAAGATCATGTTATTACAGGGTTTCTACGGGTCATTAAAAAGCATTAAATGTCATTAAATAGGTTTTGCGAAAATTAAGGCCTTAAATGGCATTAAAAAGCATTAAATTTGATGTCCAGATGCCTTAAAAAATTAAATATACTTGATGGAGAAAACAAAAAAATGTTATTCACGATTTATTTTGATTATATAAACGTGTAATAATTTTGATCAGAAGTATAATGTTTTGATTGACAGGCAGAACCCTTTTATTGGCTATTGTTTATGGCCGATACACAAAGTTACAACACCACATGCTTGGAATGCAACATGCTCTGAGCGTGCTCAAGCTGTGGCGAAAGAGTGAAGGGAATATTAGCAAAAGTCGGAAAAATGGGAAAATGTAAGTTTCAGCAGAAGTGATTGGAGGAGGAACTATTCAGAACCAGGTTAAAGCCTGTCGACGGTAAAGTGTCATAAAACTATATATAAAACTGTGTCTGCAGTTGGACGTGGGCATTAAATTTGTTTGAAGTGGCATTGAAAAGGGCATTAAAAAGCATTAAATTAGATTAGCTGATACCTGCAGAAACCCTGCATTAAAACATGGTGAAAAGGTGACAGTTAACACTAATTAGGTGAGAAGGAACAGGTTAATCTGATAAATTAGGCTCTCTATTACAATACATCATGACAGATATTGTAAAATTTTGTATTAATACAATCTAAAAATAAAACAAAATGCACAGTTTCTTTTTAGATACAACAACACAAAGCAGCACACACTAACTAAATCTGCAGAATCCAATGGTTTGGTTGTAATTCACCAACATTTCATGGATCGTGATGTTTTTGTTGTGCTAACATGAAGTACAAAGTGTGCATAATACGCTCACCCACGTACCGGGAGGATAAATAGTTTATTAGTATTTAATAGAGGAGGTTTCACACCTATAAAATATGTTTGAGTGAAACCAGAAAGTGCGTGTGTGATGCTTTTAGGCTGAAACTTTTCCACTGTGAGTGAATTTCTTGACTCTTCTTGCGGTAACTTGTTATTCCAAGTATGTCAGTGTAAAAGAGAACGTTTCAGTCCATGTCAGATCAAGTCCAGTTCCCTCATCCCTACAGCGAAGTGACATCTATGAAGTAAAACCAACACCACGCAGCCCACACGCAAGGAGATTCATTTTACTTCACATTATGAACAGACAAGCAGCTCTGAAGGTATTAAATAACTTCAACCTCTGCCAAAACGCTGCATTCAGGTGCTTTTGTTTTGACTTGATCAATGCATGCACATAACTAATCAGATCTGCTGAGTGTTATTATGGTCGTTGCAGTTTTTTTTTATCTGTCTTTGCATAATGTTTTAGGTGTCAGTTTTATGTGGCTTTAGTTCGTCTCTCTGTGTATTTGACATTAGCAGAAGTCGGTCTGAACCCTGTTGCTGTCGACGATCAGAATCACATGTCACATCACACTGCACATGTGCAACCTATCACCCCATAAACGCTGCACTGGGTTCACTGTGGTTTATTTTACTGGACTGTCTCAACAGGTAAAAAGGCAAAGAGCTCATATGACGTGGATTTAAGGCAAATTAGAACTGAAAGGGTCAACGCAGAAAGAAAACTGACACTGAAGTACAAAATGTGGACAAAAATATTGGGACACATCAGATTTTGGTTAGTAGGACTTCCCACCGCCATTGATTCAAAATATTATCATGATAATAATGTTCATGTCAGTTATTGTTGGGGTTTTTTTCTTTCTGAGTGAGAGTTGGAGAGATGAAATGGTTATTTATGATTAAAAATGATTATTTATGGTCAGAATGTGACATATTTTTGAAAAATGTAGCGGTAAATCATTTAAAATCACTGTTGTGTTGAGGAAAAAAATAAGCAAAAACAAACTGAAGCAGTCTGTAAGAGCTAAAGACGACAATATAAACAAAATTCATCCTAAAAATGAGACAAAAATGTTCATTGTAATCATATTTATCACAATATAACATTATATAATGAGATTTGGCATTGTTGTTTTGTAACTCGTCCTCCAATGTGTCCCAATACTTTTATATAGTGTATATTATACTACCATTAAAACACAGATTGAACATACTGATGTGGAAACATTTCATTATTCCAGAATGATTGGTGTGTTTTTGCATCTTTTTTAGTCAGATTAGGCCAAAAGTATCATCATAATACAAATGTTTATCTCAGTTGATGTGATAATTATCAATATTTCATTCATTATTCCTTGTTTCGACTTTAAAGTCAGATTTTTGGTCCTGAGTTTTAAGTTTTAACTACAAAAGATTTTGACCAAACATTTTTGTTTTTAGAGTTTTTTATGCAGTAACATAAAATAGAACAACTAAACACTTGTGTATTATTTGACAACACAAATAAAAAAATCCATGAAGAATAAAATATTTAACACCAACAGTCATTATCGTGACCATGAGCATCTAAACAGAATTAGTGAAAGAACCACCTGGATAGTGATGGAAGACGATGGGACATCCTGCCTGTTTGGCATTATGAGGTCACATGACTGGTCACATGACTGGTCCATTCCATCATTAATTATATTCCTGTTCAAAAATGGATTTTTTTTTTTTTTTTTTGATGGAGTTCAGGTTGTATTTTATCAAGATACTAAAAATGGAGATGTTCTGAAACTAGAAGTCAATACCTTTAAATGAGAATAGAATAGAATAGAGTAGAAAAGAATAGAATAGAATAGAATAGAATAGAATAGAAAACCATTCATAGTCATTGTGTTTACAATGAAATTAGAAGTGCTACTCCAATCAGTGCAACAATATTAATGAAACAAAAAACAATACTTATGAAAATACAAATAGTGCAAATATCAAAGTACAACAACTAGACAGACGTAAAACTGGGGTACCATAGATTAATTTTGTCCTTGTGGTTCTTCAGTTCTAAGCTCTGGAACCTGGTAAACAGGAAAAAATTTACACGAATTAGGTGGAAGGAACAGGTTAAATCCACAATCTGGAGTCTGAGTCTTTTCCATTGTAAAACTGTACATTCTGATGTTTGAGATTCGATCAACCGTGCAGTTCACAAACGACCAGGAATGTCCACAAACCTATTGATTCTTCATTAAGAAACTGAAATAATTCCAACCAATTCCGTTTTTTTGACCGCATCTTGATCTCCAGGTCAGATGTGTCGCTGTAGTGGATTAGAAAAAGCAGAACACAATCCTGTTAACCAACACATTCCTCAGAGACACAACCTGTCAGCCTTCATCTGCAGCCGCTGGCATGACTGTGACACAGGATCCGTGGCCAACGCTATTCAAGTGCCATCTGTGCCAGCTGGCTCCATGTTGTGAATTGGGCAGCTGAAGGAACCGCAGAACGCCGCTGGTTAATGCCACCCATATCTGATTACAGTGTCGTGTATCTCAGATGTCATGTTTTTACTCTATAAAGAAATGAACAGGTCTGATAACATCTACAGACGACTAAGTCTAATCCATTCACAAGCTCTGTAGTTTAATAATAAGGCTGAGTGATAAACAAAACAAAAACATCACATGATCCATAAAATGTAGGTGAATTACAACCAAACCACTGGACTCTGCAGCTTCAGTCTGTGTGTACTTCTTTGTGTTCTATCTGAATAGAAATTATGCATTTTGTCATCATTTTGGGTCATATTGCTGCAAAATTTTACAATATCTGTCAAGATTTGTTGTGATAGAAAGTCTGTTTATCAGTTCAACCTGTTCCTTCCCAACTTATTTGTGTTCATTTTCTCCTTTTCACCATGTTTGGACGCTAATTTAATGACATGATCTTAATTTGTCATATGATTTACTGTTAAGAATGCCATGAAAAATGAATAGGATCGCTTTTGAACTATTAACTGCTCTGTTTATGTAGTTATGATATTTTACAGACTATTCGACACATGAGTTTGTAGCATTTGCCCTTAGGTGCACCAGTGTCTGGATCCTCCACTCTAACATAAATGGGTCAAAAATAACATGTTTTAAAATCAATGTGTTTTTATGCCACTTTTGTCATTTTGTCATGTTAAAGATAATTTATATTTTATTTTGGTCCACAAAAGAATGATTTCATGTTTGAAATTTATTTTATTTTTTTTCAATTTTTTACTTTTTTTTTTTTTTTTTTACAAAAATTTTGAAAAAAAAAAATTCAATGTTTTTTTCTTTCTTTTTTTTTATATTTAGAAGATTTGAAAAGCAAACATATAATACAATATATATAGTTTATAACAGCAATAGAACAATGTCAACATTCATTTTGTGAGTGAGCCCTGTTGAATGAATCAAAGGTTCAGATCTAATTCTATTGTAAACTAGAAGCACTCGGAGAGCGCAGACCTCCACCAAGGCTGATCAGTGGCCCCCCCCGTGGGCCCCCCCACCCCCGATCACCACCAAAATTTAATCATTTCTTCCTTATCCCATTTCCAACAAACCCTGAAAATTTCATCCAAATCTGTCCATAACTTTTTGAGTTATGTTGCACACTAATGGACAGACAAACAAACAAACAAACAGACAAACAAACCCTGGCAAAAACATAACCTCCTTGGCGGAGGTAATGAATGTGGGTCATTTTGACCCAAATATGGAAGCTTGGGGTAGTAATACAAAAACTACAATTTCATAAAATCTATAAAAGATAAGTCAAAAATCTAAATGTCATGATGTCAGTAACATGTTTTTAGAGGAATACCTGGAATATGAAATAATAAGTTTTCATTACAAAGATATTGTCAGAACACCACCTCACCAGGTCATTTTAACCCATTCATGCATCTAAGGGTTCATGTCATTAGCACAGGTTTGTAGGTTAGTGAGTTTATTTATAGTGATACTTTAGCATCTGTCTGCGCTAAAGTGGAATTTGTGTAATGTGTTGTTCCGCTCTGGAATTACCGTAAGTCTGTCTGCTGCTGGTCTGATTTCAGATGTTATAGTTATGTAAGAGCGTAAAAATGTTTTTAATTCACACTTGAGGTTATTAAGGAAACCCTGCAGCTGCATGTGCAGGAAAATGTGGACTAGTGTTTATGATCTTTAATAGGAGTTTCTAGTCAGATACAACTAGAGGACATGTTATACTGTGGTTGTGACTCACCTACATTTTTATAAGAGATGAGAAAATTGTGCTTCAGATTTTCTAAGCTGCTCAACCAGCCCTAATGGCGACTGCTTCGTTTCCTTCCTAAATCAGTGTTTCTTCATGTTTAAGAGCTTGATGGATGCATCCAGTAAAGACTTTCTAAACAAAAGCCTTCACTCCATGTCTCGGCGCGATTACCGAGGGGTGATCTCAGTCAAAACATAAGCCTGGGATGAGTGTTCAAGTAGGGACATGCCCAGAGCTGCAGATAAGCATCCCATAAATCTGTAGGTAAAAGAAAGGACTATAGACAAAAGAACAAACACCAGCAGTTTGACGGGGTGTGAGTGAGATCTAAATACCTGATAAAGAGACCAACTATTTATGGTTTCCTTAAAACAACAGATCTATGTGAGCGAGCCGCCTCCTTCACCTCATTGCGTGACTTTTTGAGGCAGAACTGGATATTTTGAAAAGCTTGTGGCTCACTACTGCTGACATATTTGTGTGACGCTGTTAGAAATCGGAGAAAAATGTGCACTCGCTTTCCAAGTTCATTGAAAACATCCAGGGCCTGTTAGCAATCACAGTTGATGTGGTAACACTGAATCATGTGTTATAATTTGATTTAATTTGGTATTTGGACATGTGAGCCGTGGACGTACGGGGCCGTAACCATGGTCGCAGCGCATCGAAGAGTTAAAAGCGTGGTTTAAGTCCTGTTGGATATTGGATCCTGATGGACTCATTTGGCTTCATCAGACCTGCACAGACCCTGATCCTGTATTTAGCAGTTGTTGGTGTATTTTAGGGTATGTCAGCACATTTTTTTGTACATTTTACTGCATTGTAGTGTATTTTTGCATATTTTTTGTACATTTTAATGCATTGTAGTGTATTTTTGCACATTTTTTGTATATTTTGGTGCATTGTAGTGTATTTTTGCATAATTTTTGTACATTTTAGTGCATTGTAGTGTATTTTTGCATATTTTTTGTACATTTTAGTGCATTGTAGTGTATTTTTGCACATTTTTTGTATATTTTGGTGCATTGTAGTGTATTTTTGCAAATTTTTTGTACATTTTAGTGCATTTTAGTGTATTTTTGCATTTTTTTTGTATATTTTGGTGCATTGTAGTGTATTTTTGCATATTTTTTGTACATTTTAGTGCGTTGTAGTGTATTTTTGCATATTTTTTGTATATTTTAGTGCATTGTAGTGTATTTTATCATAGTTTTTGTAGATTTTAGTGCTTTGTAGTGTGTTTTAACATATTTTTGTATATTTTAGTGCATTGTTGTGAATTTTTTGTATAGTTTTGCATATTTTTTTGTGTATTTTTGTATATTGTTTTGTATATTTTAGTACATTGTAGTGTATTTTTGTGGGGTTTTTTGTGTATTTTAGAAATTTTTGTGTATTTTAGTGCATTCTTTTGTGTATTTTTTGTGTACATTAGTGTATAACTATGACACCTGTTGGACTGTTGTATATGTGAATGTAAGGTCTGCAATTTGACCAAAGATGCTGGGGAAAATGTCTTAAAATATCATAAATTTGGCTTCATCAGACCTGCAGATACCCTGATTGTGTTATTAGCATATTTTAGTGTATTTCGATGTATCTCAGCATATTTGTTTGCATATTTTAGTGTATTTTAATTTATTTTTTGAATGTTTTAGCGTATTTTCTGTGTATTTTTGCATATTTTGTGTATGTTTCAGTGCATTGCTATGTATTTTTGTGTATTTGAGTGCATTTCAGTGTATTTTAGCATATTTTTTGTGTGTTTTTGCATATTTTTTGTATATTTCAGTATATTGCTGTGTATTTTTGCGTATTTTTTTGTATTTTTGCATATTTCAGCTTATTTTCTGTGTGTTATAGTGCTTTTCAGTTTATTTAGCATATTTTTTGGTGTTTTTTTAGCATATTTTTTGGGTGTTTTTGCTGATGTTTTTGTATATTTTAGCACATCATGTGTCAGAGGGTAGAGTGTGAGTGCCGGGAAGCCCAGTCCTGTTTGTTATTGGATCCTGATGAGCTCATTATGAGGAGGAGTTCTTGAAAGATGTGTGTTTGACTTAAATGTGGCCTTAAACCTCAGTGTAATTCACCTGTCACTTCAGTGTTATCACATGTGGAAGTGGACGTCGTACTCCTCGATGGCTCTCCATTCACAGCTCATCTTTCAGGATATCGTGAGAATGCATTTGACCACTGGGAGACAGATTGAATCATGTTTTCATTTTTTCCAATTCCCATTCTGTGGAAGGTTTGTTCTCAGTCTCTCCAGCTTTGAACCACAGCGCTACATCTCCCTTCATACCCAAACCCGTTGGCCGGGGCTGAGCTCGCCCACCAAGGCTTTCTGTGACATTTAAAGTCTTCCAAAAATGCCTTTGTTTGTTTATGTGCCGAACAAAAATCAGCTGTTGTCCAACTCCGAGTTTGGTTAAGGGATCACAAACACAGACGATGTATTATTACCTTTCTTTTTAAGACTGTGATTATAATCTTTCAGGATTTGGAAAGAATGTGCACATATTTGCAAGTGTCATTTGTGTTCATTTCCATCAACAGTTACATCAAGATTCAAGCTCGAGTTGTTGTTTTTTTCATTCAGTTACTGGCAACTTTCAGTTTTCTATTCTCTGAGGAAAACATGATTCACAATAGTTTTCTCTGTCAACAATCTCTGTCAAGAATAACAAGACAACTTGGAACGGTCTGTGTGTACATTATGACTGGACAAACATATTTATAATGAAAATATTACAACAGGTTGCAGTATTTCAGAGCTTCTCCAGAGGAAATCTAATATGAACTGCACAATTTATGCATTTTCTCAAATCCTTCAAGAACAAAAGTTGAATTAGTTGAATTTATTGCTTGGCCCGACATTCAACAGAATAAAATATAACCATTTAAACAAACCAAGGATTTGTATATTATCAGTTTTTAGCTTACCGGCCGACAGGCCATAAGCTATTGTCGTCATTCGGCGTCCGGTGGCGTCATTGTCTGTCGTCCGTTGCAAAACTTTCAATTGTCTCCTTCTCCAAAACTGCAATTCCAATTGACCTCAAACTTGGTATACAGCTTCTTTATGATGATGTCAACAGAAGTTAGTGAAATTATTTCGATCCCGATCTGATTCTGGATTTGGTGCGACTTTGAAAAATTTCCCCATTATAAGAGATAGGAAGTGGATTGATCCAATAAATCAGTAAGTATCAATGATATCAAGTTGGAATTTGAATTTTTTACAGATCTGATTGGAATATGACCAAAACACTGGCTATTTCTGTAATATCATAAATACACATAACTGGGTGAGAATAAATGGCATCTGGATACATTTCCCAAAGCTTTTAATTTGGCCAGTAAGCTACAGGGCCATTGGTCCTGTTTTTTCTTTGTACGTTGATGTGGAACTTCTGATCTGTCTAATATTTTTATTGTTAATCGTTAATCTTGTCGTGTCGCAACAAGAAAGTTCTGTTGGCCGTTCTGTGTATGTATGCTAGGTTAATTCTCCTTGGTACTGGTTTACATCTGCTCCTACTGGGCAGAGATGGTCAAATGCAAAGGATTGATTTTCCTATGTAAAAAAAAACAAAACAAGTATTTAGAGAACGCAAACCTCCGCCAAGCACCCCGAACGGTGTGCATGTGTGGGTCAACACTTTCTTTTTAAATTAAACAGTTTCCACGTTGTTCCATACAGCAGAAAAAGTTGAAGCTTGGTACCAGTCATGTGTATGTCAAATTATATTAAATTCAAATCAATATTTGTTGAGTTATAATGAAAAATGTGTCATAAATGGGATTTTCAATGTTAAATTGAAATGTCCAAAGAGTCCACATTCCACAGTGGATGTGGACAATTTCGTGCCAGATACAAGATATTGTTCTAAGCTACGAGTGTATCAAATTGGAGGTAATCAGAGTCATTTTGAATTTTTTATGAATTTTTGAAAATTGCTCAATGATGAGAGATAGGAAAATTTGAGATTTTGTGACCTTGCTGTGACCTTGAACTTTGGCCTACTTGGCCCAAAATTTAATGGGTTGGTCCCAGGGCCTAGGCCTATCTGTGGGGACAATTTGGTAAAGATAGTTGTAATAGTTTTCCCGTAAAGTTGCTAACAAACAAACACACAAACAAACAAAAAAGCAAAGTGATCACAATACCTCCTGGAGAAGGTAATAAACAGGTACATTCAGGTTCATTCTCCTGTCGATGTCCTTGAACACGGTGAAGATGAAGCTCTGGAGCTGGTCCCAGATGTCCTTCAATGGCAGCTACTGCTACTAATGCTAATGCTAATGCTAAGTACTGTGTGTATTTGGATGTTTGTCCTTATAGTGGTAACAGTTATTTTTCTATATTTAGTGCATTGTGGTGTATTTTAGTGTATTTTTTCTATATTCTATAATTTTTTTGTATATTTTAGTGCATTTTACTGTATTCTTTTGTGTATTTTTTGGTGCACTTTGGTGTGTAATAACTATGAGGCCCATTGGAGTGTTATTTATGCGAATGTAAGGTCTGAAATTTGACTAGAGACACTTTGAAATATCTCTTAAAATATCATAAATTTGGCTTCCTCACACCTGCAGATACCCTGATTTTGTATTTTCTTTAATGTATTTTAGTGTGACGTTGCATAGTTTTTATATATTTTAATGCATTTTAGTGTATTTTTTGTGTTTTTTAGTGTATTTTGTGTATTTTTTGTGTACATTAGAATCAAGTTATTATTCCTCTGGACTTCTTTCTTGCAAAAAGAATCAAAATACAGCCTGAATGTAAACTTTTTCACCCTCCACTGGAAAAACAGCAGATCCTCCAACAATGAACTGAGATGAAACTGATCCACATTTGGCAGAAACGCACAGTGATGATGTTTTTTTTCTGGCGAGCAGACTTCTTGAGGGAAAAATGAAGACAGTTCATATGAGTTCTTTTTCCTTGTCTTTGGAAGCGGTGACTTACTGCCTGCCCTCTGATAACAATCATTTTTGGAGATATCATATGTGAAAAACGCCCACACAGAAACCTGCATTTGCTTGTTTTTTTCCTTCTCCCTCTCTCTCTGCGTCTGAAACTGTTGACATTATTCTTCCAGCAGATAAAAAGCAGCCAAGAATAGCTCTTGGTGTTGATTGAAATAGCAGATGCCCCCCTCCCTCGCCGCCACCGCCACTGCCACCACCACCACCACCACCACCACCAAACAGACATTGTGTTATTTTGAATAGCATGTAATCACTGTTTATTTTCATTTAGGGCTCATCGAGGTCTGTTTTTTGGTTTTCGCGTGGACGCTTTCATCAAAAAACGCAGAAAACACTAACGATTAACATCATGGCGGCAAGAAATAAACGTACCTGATGTAACTTAAACAATACGCACAATACAATGGCAGGTGCAAATTTAAAATGGGATTTGGTAATATTTTCATAAGATGCAATCTGATTTTGGACCAGGATTTGTGTTTTGTTTTTGTTTGTGTGTTTTTTTTATCATTTCCAAATAGTCCACTCATACTCCTGATAATCCTCAGGCTAGCTGTCACAAACCTTGCCAACACTCTTATCTCCTCATTCTAGTGTATTTTAGTGTATTCTTTTGTGTATTTTTGCTTTTTTTTTTTTTTTTTTGCTATTTTTGCATTTTTTTGTATATTTTAGTGCATTGCAGTGTATTTTAGTGCATTCTTTTGTATATTTTAGCATATTATTTGTACATTTTTGTATGTTTTAGCAAATTTTTTTTATGTATTGTAGCATTTTTTGGGTATATTTTAGTGGATTGCAGTGTATTTTTTTTATATTGTTTTGTGTATTTCTGCGTATTTTTTTGTATCTTTTAATGCATTGCCGTGTATTTTAATGGATTCTTTTGTATTCTTTTGTATATTTTCTGAATATATTAGCATATTTTTGTGTATTTTTGCTTATTTTTTTGTATATTTTTAGAAATTTTGTTTGTAGTTTAGTATGTATTTGTGTATATTTTAGTGCAGTGCGGTGTATTCTTTTGTGTATTTTTTTGTATATTTTGCATATTTTTTGTATATTTTAGTGTATTATTTTGTATATTTTAGCATATTTTTATGTATTTTAGAATTTTTTTTGTATATTTTAGTGCATTTCAGTGAATTTTAGTGTATAATACCTGTGAGGCCTGTTCGACTGTTATTTATGTGAATGTAATGTCTGAAATTTGATGAAAGTCGCCTTGAAAAATATCTTAAAATATCATCAATTTGGCTTCAACAAACCTGCAGAGACCCCAGCTGTGTATATAGCATATTTGTGCATTTTAATGCAATCTTGCATAGTTTTTGAATATTTTGGTGCATTGTAGTATATTTTTTGTCCTTTTTAATATATTCTTTTGTGTACTTTTTGTGCACAACTAGTTGACGTTGTAATGTCGACGATGCAATCTGATTTTGGGCGTGGATTTGTGGGTTTTTTTTGTTTTTGTTTTTTTTTAGCATTTCCAAATAGTCTGCTCATATTCCTGATAATCCTTAGGCTGACTGTCACAAACCTCCCTGACGCTCTTGTCTGATCATGAAAAAATCCTGGAAGTAAAAGGCGACATTAATCAAAAGCCTGATGGGAGGATGAACCTTCGGACGGTGCAGATCGGTTTATTGGCTGCTATTTGTTGCTAGTACTGCCCTTTCCCTCACATCTGCGTGAGAACACAGATCTCTGTGCAGGATCTCTGCTGGAACTAAATGTTTTCAAATCAAGATAATATTCCCCTATGCATTGCTGGCATGCTTTATACTCTCCCTGAATCTGGCCAACGTCCAACCTGTGACAGAACTTCCTTTTATACTTGCTTTACTTTCTGTGCATTTCAGCTTCATCCCACATCCTTAAATCTTAAAACAGACACTGTGTACAAGGTCATTTTAGTTCAGATGTCACAGTTTCCTTATTTTCTTTGGTTTCAGTTGCATGTTTTTTTCTTTTGTGTGTTGTTTGTTTCACATTTTCAGCCAAATGTGTAGAAATCCAGTTAGGATTTCAACATATTGTACAGAGAAAAGTATGTGGACACACTGAATTCAGGTGTTTCTTTTCTCACAGGGGTCTGGGATATAAAACAATAATGACTAATGTCAGAATATAGTTTTATATTGGGATAAATATCATTGCATTGGTTTGTTTGGTTTAAATTCTTATCTTTGCTTCCAAAATGAGAGATGGTTTTACTTCATTTCTCTCAACATTGCTGTTGTTTTTGTTTTGTTTTTTATCCATGACTATGATTTTACATCTTCTGCCTATGAATTTCTAAGATATTTTACCTGCTCTGACTTCAGATAATAATTTTCTACCGCAACTAACCATCTACTTTCTTCACATCTCACTGAGGAAGAAAAAAAATCTCCCATTAAACTTTAAAGAAACATAGATGTTTTTATCTCAAATCAGCATGAACAGGAAATCTTGCAGCTGTAGACATGATGTGTCCCAATATTTTTGTCCATATAGTTTATAAACATCATGTCATGGATGAAACAACAAAATGAATGTTAAGAGAAATTAGGTAAAAACCATCTCTGAGGCATTTTGGAAGCAAAGATAAGAATTTAAACCAAACTAACCAGTGCAATCTTACTATGATGTTTATAAACTATATGGACAAAAGTACTGGGACACATCATGGCTGCTGCTGTAAGATGTCCTGTTCATGCTGATCTGAGATAAAAACATAAAAGAACAAAAAAAAGCAGAAAACACGGAAGGAGACGACATCTGTATAAGTGTGTATGTAGTCGTACTTGACTGTGAAGTGCGAGTAGATTGTATGTAGATAAACTCCAAAGCCTCATAGTTCTCTGCCTTCATTTAATTACCCCATGATGAAATGAGGTGGAATCCTTTAACGTCTACTTTTGGGTCTGAGCAGCAGCCACGTTCTCCCAGACTGAATCTGGCATCAAAAGCATGCTCCGCATTTCAACAATCCCATAATGGGCTGTTTTCTCAAAGAGGAAGCTGTAGTTTGGTGCAGGAAAAGGGGCCTCACATAGCGTCAAATTACACCTCGCTTTAAGAAGGTCCGATGACGTATTGAAAGAAGCTTAACGGATGGATGTCTGCAGTCCGTCTGCTACAACACACACACACACACACACACACTGCTTTTATGCTGTAATTTAATCAATTCTACGATACAATGGTGCTATTTTCAACACTTTGTTATTGTGGATCAGTCATCTGAGGAGTTATTGTGCATTTGTAGCCACTGCAGGTTTGTGTTAATGCAAAGGATCATGGGAAGGTGATGTTCAAACAATTAAAGCTCTGTTATGGAATGAATAGTTTCTGTTTGCTGAAACGCTAGAGGGTTAAAGAAGTGTTGTTTGTATTAAAAGTCAAATGTACTTGAAAACTGAAAACAGGAGTGGATCTAAATAAGATTTTATATTAATTATTACCGTTTCTATATGTTGTTGACGTGTAGATCAACCTGGATGATCTCATAGGACAGGGGTGTCAATCTCAGGGGGCACATTCAGCCCAATTTGATCTCCAGTGGGCCAAACCAGTAAAATAATAACAGTGAAAAAAAGTAAAATTATATAATGATCAGGTTTACGTCTACAAAGTTTCCTTAAAAATCTGAATAACATGAACAACTCAAATTGTCTTAAGAAATAACAATTGCAATTTTAACAATATTATGCCTCGGTTTATCAGTTTATCATTTACACATGCGCATTACAGTCACACAAAACATTTAATAACAGGCAGAATATTGGTAAAATTGTTCAGGTTATTCACATTTTTTGTAAAAGTATAGTTTGGTAATATAAACATTTTCATGTAATTGTACTTTTTTACAGCAAAAAAATGAGAGAATTTGAGGTTGTCATGATTTATAGGTTATTATGATAATATTTTACTGGTCTAACCCTCTTGAAATCTAATTGGACTGTATGTGTATGGAACCTGAATTAAAATGATTTTAATATCATTGATTGTTAATCTCTTCAATGTAATTTTTGCATTTCACAAATTAATCCCACGGGCCAGATTGGACCACTTGGCGGCCCGGATTTGGCCCCCGGGCCGCATGTTTGACACCTGTGTCATAGGCATTTGCACAAGTCCTGGTTTTGAGTTGCCATGACGACCTCCCACTTCTTCTGATCTATGAAGTCTCTAAAGATCATATTTATTGAATTTATAATTGCACTGTGTTTGCTAAGCAGGGACATGTAGACCTAAACTGCTGACCAGGTCTTCCTTCCTTTTAAACCAAAGGGGGTGGTCACAGGAAATGGACCAGGGTTTTGCGTTACCCTGTTAAACCCTGGTCCATTTGTTTCCAGTCTGAATCACTTCAGTGTACCACAAAACAATGGATACCAGAAACTTAATTCATAAAAAAACAAGTTCTAATCAGAAAACAGCAGCAAAATTCATCATCAGCTCTCCATAATATGACCTTTTTTTTTTTGCTCTTTATTTGTTTCGTTCAGTGAGTTTTATCGGTAGGGAAATAACACTTATGCTGTGTTAGCTTAGTGCTGCAAAGTGTGTCTCATTGGTTTGTAGTTTTATTAAATTATTCATGACATATGCTGGTCTCAGACTGTTAGCATGGTTTAGATATTTGACACTTTAACCCATGAAGACCCAAACAGCCACTGGTGACCAAAACCATCTACTGATGTAAACTGTTTAATACCTGTTGATCCACTAATCCTATCAATACATATAAATAATTGTTCATGGTCATCAGATATGACCCATTTGGACGTTCGGAGGCTTTATAGTTACCGTGGAAATACCATCATTTTCGACAACGTTGATTCACCAGTACAACCCATGGAGTTGGATCAATGACAGTGGATGGACACACTGGGTTTATGTTCAATTAATGATATATTTTGTTGAAAAACTCACATTTTCTTCATTTGTGTCTGCGTCTGATATTATGATAATCAACTTTAATCTGAGCTTTTATGAACATCTTCATGATCAGTAAATGAAATACGGGAAAATATTTAATTTTCATTGAAAAAACAGCAAAATACAGAAGATAATTTTATAATAAATGATGATAAATCATTTAAGAAAGGTTAAATAGAGAAGAATCCATTTAGGAACTGACATAAAAGCCAGCACCAGGTCTCTATTGGTTAAGTACTACTTGTTTGGGTTGTGTTTTGTTTTCAGAAAATTAGTTTTTAGCATTTAAGTGGTGTTCTTCTGGTTTTGTGGATGTATAGCATGTGTATAATGCTGCAAGCATGGCATAGAGTTACCATGAGTTTACTGGCAGATCGACCAACTGGTGATTTCTGCAGGATGACCAATGCCTGTACAATACCCATAGTTATTAAACAGAGGAAATTAGCAATAAAGGCCTCCCTCTAATAGAAGGCCTGGTACCAGTGTGGCTGACAGGAAGTACTCTACTGGAATAAGGGTGAGTATTTCCATCACCTTAGTGGTGGGTTGTCATCCTCCTTCCTTCCTCTTTCTTGTTGTTCTTACAATTTTAGTCGCTTTGATACCGTGATGTGCTTCCTCATAGTCACATGTTCCATCTAGACAACTTGTATCTCATGACTATTTTCCAAATGCATCAGTCACCCAAGAACAAACAAACAACCCAGAGAACTTTGACACCTATTCCACCTACAACACGAGTACAGAACTAATGAAACATAGTGATAAGTCTGGATATGTAACACTAGGATGGTACTTTCTGCAGCTGAAATGAATCAGGACTCTGGATTTGTCTATGGAACTTTCCCTTAGATTTGTAAATGGTTTATATGTAGTATTTGTACTTCAAATATTTTAAAAAATGAGCTAAAATTCTCAGAGTGTTTACAATAAAGATCTGTGAAGTTCTGCCAAAGGTGCCGACGTATTGGATTGTAGAGGTATGAAGTGAATTTATGTCCATTGATGAGCCGGGGGATTTATGTGACCACTAGAGGGAGTAGTGAGTTACTCAAGGCCAAGCTGAGGATGAGAACCAGGAAGAAAAAACTGTCAGAGCCAAAGAAAAGAAATGATAAAAATAGAAGCATTGCTGTTGTTTTGACTATAAATGTAAAGAATGGAGTTTGATGGTTCATGTCAGTGTTTCTTGGACACAGGTGAGTTTGATTCAGAGGCTTAGTTGAACTGAGCTAAGTTGCCGTTTGTTGCTCCACGGTTCAGACTAAACTGTGACAGGTCTGACCTTGTTTGTTGGATTCAGACAGATCTTTAGTTCAGATACTGACAACACAAACCAAGCAGAAAACAGAGGGAATTTGTGGTTTTACTGTGGCTGTTTTCAGTCTAAAAACAGAGCTAAGCTAACAGAGCTAAGCTAACAGAGCTATAACGTAAACTATCAGCTGATGCAGCATGTGAAGATTATAAGACAGTGTAATTTTGAGTGACTATTAAATAAGCTTCATTGAGTTTTAGTTTGAAGAAGAAAACTTGATCCACTTTTCATTTAGTTTTACTCTATTTCAAACTTTTAGTCCATTATAACAGTTTGGTTTTTACTATAGTCTAGTTTAACCATCTTTTAGTCTGATTTAACCATTAAATAGTTTGGTTTTACATTTTTTTAGACTTATTTTTTCAAATTTTCAGTCTTTTTTAACATGTTTTAGCTTATCTTTTATACTGGTTTTACCAAGTTTTTGCCTGTTGAAACCATCTCTTTGAACTTGATGATAGTATAAGACGGATGTAGGGAAACAATTTTAGTTTATTTTACCCTCCTTTTTGTTTAGTTTTATTTTTTTTAAACTGATTTTACTAACTTTTAGTACATTAAAAACCATCTCTGTTTGGTTTCACTATATTTTAGTCTAGTTTAACCATCTTTAAGTCTGATTTAACCATAAAATAGTTTGGTTTTACAGTGTTTTAAATTTGTAGTTTTTTTTTTTTTTTCCCAACCTTTTCTGTCTGTTTTAACATCTTTTAGTTTATACTGGTTTTACTAAGTCTTTGTTAAAACCATCTCTTAGTTTGGTTTTACTATACTTTAGTCTAGTTTAACTATCTTTAAGTCTGATTTAATAATAAAAGTTTGGTTTTACAATGTTTGAGACTTTTTTTTTTTTTTGTCAAAATTTTAGCATCTTTTATGTTGGTTTTACCAAGTCTTTGTCTGTTAAACCACCTCTTTGTTTGGTTTTACTATAGTATAGTAAAAATAAGCATCTCTGACTTTTAGTTTGAAGAGAAAAACTTGATGAAACCATTATACAGATGTGTGGAAACAATGATCTTTATGCTTTATTCAGTGAGTGATACAGTTTGTGGGTACATAGCATTGATTTGTAGGTGGTTTTAGTAGAACTCCGTGTGTTCTGGTGCCACACTGCCCTCTGCTGGTGAGAATGTGGAATATTAATACTACCTCAAATCACTCTAAATCCCCCGGAGACACAGTTGTCCATGTTTGCCTGGGAAGCTGGTGGTTCAGACCTTGTGCAGACCCTCTCCTCTCCAGTGTGTCAGCAGCGTTGACCTCTTGACCTCAGTGTTTTATGAATGTGGCAGGTGAACAGGAGCTGACAGATGTTTGACTCTAAGCTGCTGTGGCATCTGCGCCTTGAGCCCAAGCTGCACAAAACTGGCCAAAACACTGCATATAACCAGCCCTTTGAAGCCCTTTTTTTTAATGTTTTGCCAGGAATCTGTAGTTGTTTTCCGTTCCCACCTCTGAGCGGCTGCAGCCATTGGTCAGGTATCCTTAAACACATTCACCTGTGGCGTGGGCAGCGTTGGACTTGAACTCAGTGTAGCTGTGAGCAGAGGAAAAAGAACACAATGCAGAGTTCACCACTGCGAGGAAAAAAAAAAAAACGTAGAATGAAAACAAACAGACGGACCCGAAGAGGCCCACTAACTCACGCAAACACTGAGCAGAGAAAAGAAAAAAGCACAGCATGAGGGATGTGGTGGTTTATCCAGATTTGGTTTGTGTATACACTGTGTTTTGGCTCATGCAGGAAGTTTTCCCCCCTTTGTTTTAATCCTGCATCAATTATTATCTGTTTGGTGTTGTGTAGTTTCTGAAGTAGTGATTTTTGTACCGTAATAGTATGGAAACACTTTGCTTTCAACACCTTAGCTTTGTATATATGCATGTACACTATATGGACAAAAGTATGTGGACACGTTGAATTCAGGTGTTTCTTTTCTAACAGGGTTCTGGGATACAAAACAATAATGACTAATGTCAGAATATAGTTTAATATTGGGATAAATATCATTGCATTGGTTAGTTTGATTTAAACTGTTATCTTTGTGTCCAAAATGCTTCAGAGTTGGATTTGAGTGAATTTCTCTCAACATTGATTTGGGGTTTTTTTGTGTTTTTTTTATCCATGACAGTGATTTTAAATGTTCTACCTCTAAATTTCTAAAATATTTTTAATGTTCTGGCTGTAAATAATAATTTTCTACCACAACTAACCATCTACTTTCTTCAGATCTCTTGAGGAAGAAAAAACTCCCATTAAACTTTAAGGAAATATTGATGTTTATAAACTATATGGACAAAAATATTGGGACACATTGTGTCTACAGCTGTAAGATTTCCTGTTCATGATGATTTGACATAAAAACAAAACCAAAAAAAAGCAATATTTTCTGAAAGTTTATGGGAGATATTTTTTTTCCTAAGTGAGATGTGAAGAAAGTAGATGGTTAGTTATGGTAGAAAATTATTATTTACAGTCAGAGCATGAAAAATATTTTAAAAACATTGTCATGGATAAAAAATAAAATAAAATCAGTGTTGAAAGAAATTAAATCAAAACCATCTCTGAGGCACTTTAGAAGCAAAGATAACAATTTTAACCAAACTAACAAAAGCAATGATATTTATCCCAATGTAAAACTATATTCTGACATTAGTCATTATTGTTTTGTATCCCAGATCCCTGTTAGAAAAGAAACACCTGAATTCAACGCGTCCACATACTTATGTCCACATAGTGCAGCCTCTTCAGTGGCGGTTTTACATCTATTTTATCGTTATAGTTTGCTTTCAACACTTTAGCTTTTTGTTTATGCATGTATTATGTCAGACTGGTGTGTGTTTTTGTGAGTGTATTAGTGGTGTGGGGGGGGTTTGTTCGGCAGGGGCCCCTTCCCTCCTTAAAGATGTTGCGTGACAGGACTGGACGGACTGGTTGGGAGAGGCTATATCCTGGGATTTTCCTGTAGTGGCTGTCCAGATAAGGGAAGCGCTCTTGTCGGCTGTTGCTTATAAAACCCCCCCAGGGACGAAGCAGACGACCGACGTGTGTGTTTGTGTGTGTTATTCCTGCTGTGTATGTATTATGTGTGTGCGGATGTGCAGGTTGCCAGATCGGTTCTACATCCAATGAAAAAATCTGTGTGAGCTGATACAGTTTTCCTTTTGCCGGAATTTTATAACACACAGGCCTGTATAAAAGTCTGGTTCCACCTTTATCTTTGTTGTTTTCTCACAGTTGAAACGATTATACGTATTTATTTCTGATTCTCTTTTCTTCAAATGCAACAAGAAAATACAGGAAATATGTGCACAGCCTTAAAAGACACAGTAAAAAACAGAACTAAATGTGTTGTAAAGGTTAAAGTCACTATTTATTGTGACCTTTGACCCCATGACAAGAAGCAGCGCAAACAATGATAAACATCTGACGTGTGTTGAGTCAAACCTGGTAGTTTTATTCATTTTTGTTTAATTTGTTGATTACTTTATTTGTTTTGTTGATTATTTTGGTCATTTTTGTTCATTTTGTTGATTATCTTTTTCATTTCGTTGATTTTTTTGCTAAATTTTGTTAATTTTGTTTGTTATTGTATTCAATTTTGTTCAATTTGTTACTATTATTTGGATTATTTTTGTTCATTATGTTGATTATTTTAATAATTTTTACTCAGTTCTTTGTTGATTCTATTCATTTTTTGATTAATATGTAAATTTTTGTTCTTTTTTTTGTTATTTTGTTCATTATTTTATTAATTTTGTCCATTATTTTGTTTATTTCTGTTCATTTTGTTGATTGTTTTTATGATTGTGTTGATTATTTTGGTTGTTTTGTTCATATTTTCTGAACATATTTGTTTAGAAAAATATGTTTGCATGGGCAGGACATTAATCCCTTCACATCTGCTCTTTTAGGCATAAACAGAAGAACTGTGAGTCTCTTATTTTACATTATTGTTACATTATTATTCATTATATCATGTTTCCATAACTATTTAAATTCAGTTTAACATCCAGTTTCATCCTCTTATAAATTTCATGTAATTTGCAGGAATTTCATTTGAGCAAATGTGAATAAAACTTTGATACACCTTGGTGAAAACAACTCCCATGATCCCTCACTCCATCATACCATCATCAGCATTGGAAATAATCACCAGACCAGCTGTGATTCCTGCAGAAGTTCAGTTTAGCATCCATTTTGATACTATATCAGCAGATGTTCTTCATTTACATATTACTTGTTATTGGTAAAAAGTGTTTTCATTCATTTCTTTATTAAATTAGCATCTAAAAAAACATTGGCATGTTTTTTCATCACATTGTTACCAAAAAATAAAACCCTGATGTCTTTACAAGTTACATTTATGACTAATGTTTCAGGACTTTGTCTCAGTTTTCCAGTGATTTTACTGTTTATGTCTCTGTTTGTGATGAGAGACCCCTAGTGGCAGAAATTACACACTGCGCAGTTGATTTAATTTATTTATTTATTATTCATCATGTTACTGTAAATGTGCCAGTTTTAGCCGAATTTTCAGCTGTTTAGCCTGAGCCAGATGTTGAATTCACCATCAAAACTATAAAATAAGAACATACATGTAAAATAAGACAATGGTTTTAAGACATTATCACAGACCAAACATTAAATCAGCAAAATAAGAGGATGTCGTGTTAAAGCATATAATAAGATACGAAACCTTCACATACTTCAGTGGAAAACACCAAGAATTACATGTTTTTCCCCAAAATTTTATATTTTTTCTTGAAGTCAATTATAAGCATACAATGTAAAGATTAAATAAGGATAAATCTTGTAAAATGTTTATACTTTGAGGCTAATTTGGGTCACATTTAACCGTCTCTATCTGTTAAAATATCTTCTGATGGGTATAAATGTAAAAATATTCTTTTTAGTTTCACCTTTAATACAGATCTCACTCTTTTCATGTTTGTTGTAAAATGTAACATGACATAATATAATAGTAGATGTTTTTCTCCATAAAAGCTAGAAAAAATACATGCCTCATGCTCTTTGAAACTAATCCCCTATGTATTAATGTCTTAATTCTTAATAAATCTGTGGTTCATCATTTAGTAAACACACTTAAAAACAAACCCCCCAAAATGAATTAATTTTTATTTTTCAGATAGACGATACTGAGTGCACCGTATTAAAACACAAAATAGCCTGTCTTTGACTTGTAAAAGTTAATATTTATCTTGAACTCATCTGGAGATTTTCTTAAATAATTTTGTGGTATTTTACACCAATCTGTCTTCAGAACATCTCAGAGTTTTATATTATTATTCCATTCTCCTCCCAGACAATACCATAAAGCTTCCATCATACTTATGTCCTTCTGAAATCTAATTTTGTCAGTAATGTTTACACATTTCCCATATATTCCAGTTGTATATATTCATTAATTTCCATTCATTCATTCCTTCATTTATTTGAACCCTTGGGAAATCATCATTTTCAATGGTGCATTTAATTTAATTTATCAAAGCTCAGTATTTTCTTGATAAAAAGGCCCAGACACACCAGTTTTGTTGTTTTAATCAGAGGATTAGCCTCCAAAATGCCCCAAAAACGTCTTTATTTCTATCTGTAAAGACAATAAAGCAGGTCTGGCTCCTGGCAGGCCAAGACTTTATATGAACTCTTGAAATGTAAAAGACTGATCAAGCAAGTTCCTCGTGTCTCGAATGTGTCTTCAGGCAAGACGCCAGATTTTCAGCCGCTGTCTCGTGATACTGGGATAGGAAAACTATATGAAAGAATCATTGTATGTACAGTCACACTTCAACAGCCCTGGAAAAAACACACACAGACTGATACATAGAATCCAACTGTCTATTAAACCACAATCAAATCTGACAAATGGGCTTATTGGACAACACATCCATGCATAGTTAAACTAAATGAAATTAAATGAGGAAAGAAACATTGTTGGTGCAAAAAAAAAGCCCTAGAAAGAAGACAAGTAATTTACAGAATTTTGCAGAATTTTTGAAATATTAAAAATGTGCTTTTACAATTTCTATAATTTTTATAGTGGTCCATGTTTTAATGGTTTATAATATGGAAATGGTTACAGACATCAATATAGTTACGACTGAGCACTGATATGAAGTCATATGTGGACTTTCTTTCGGGTCCATGACCTTTGACCTTGAGTGAACCTGAATGATTAAACTCAAAGTCACCAGTGTCTAGATTTCAACAACCTTCCTCTCCAAAACTGCTGGTCAGATTCATTTCAATTTTTTTATGCTACTTCCTTGGGACAATGTCTACAAAGTTTGTTCACAGTTTTGAGAAATTTTGCTTTTGGAATTTTTGACGAATTTTTGAAATATTTGATTTTTGAAATATTTCCCTGTACTTCTAATGGTCCATATTTTGATGGTTTATAACATATAAATGGTTACAGGTATCAGTATAGTTCCTATTGATCATTGATAGAAGTCATATATGGACTTTGAATTAGTTGAGTTCTCCTCCAGTGAAAGTCCCGCCCACTTCTATTGTTAGATTGATCTGCATCCAGACCACAGGACTGGAACATAGAGACAGAACCTGACAACCTCACACATTCAACTGGGGATTGATTCAGATAGAACATGATGCTGACATACAGGGACATTGGAACAATTTTTATTCATCTTTTGTCTCTTCTGACCTTTGACCTTTATGTTTCCACTATTTTGCAGCGACCCTAAAGAACGGGAATGGGAACAACAGTCTGGTGTTTCCAGGCATCAATGGGCAGAATGGGAATGGCATGGACGCCTGGGGATTCTCAGAAGGCGACCTGCTGCTCCAGGTACACGACGACACTGACAGAACACATCCATCTAAAATAAGAAGTTATGACCTGCTTGACCACTGCAACAAAAACTACTGACGTTTACTGAAAATATTAAAGGTAAAAGATATAATATCCAAAACACGATGGTTAAACATTATTGTCGAGAAAGTACCAATATTCTCTTCAAGCTGATGATAGTTTTTATGAAGAAAATCTGTGTTTTAAGACAAAAATATATTTTAAAAAAAGGATATACATTTAAATATGCTTTGTTGAAAAAATGAATAAATAAGTTTTTTAGAAATTTAAATAAATACATTTTAAAGATGCTTTGTTAGTGTTGGATCTACATAGATGATGAGACTTTTGCATTCCAATTTCATTATTACAAGCTTAAAAATGCAATTAATTGTGATTAATTACAGCCAATTATTCAATTAATTTATTTTAGTTGATTTAGTTCATTTGACATCAGAAAGGATAATAATCAAGAAAAAAAAACATTAAATTTTGATATCAAGATTTTAAAAAGCTGCATCTTGGAAGTGTTGAGAGATAAAGTCATACTGTAACTGAGAAAAATACTAGGTATGACCCAAAGTTTATGATGGGAGTAAATTTACTCATCTAATTTGCATATTGTGATGTCACAGGGTGGCGGCCATATTGGATTGCATAACTTTGAACTTTGAACATATTTACATGGAAGTTTTCTTTTTTTTTTTTTTTTTTTTTCATCTTATCCTTAAAATAAATGAACTTAAACATTTGTAGAAAGTAAAATGCAATAAGTTTTAGTGTCATTTTATCCAAGTAGCAAAGTTGACAAATGTGTTCTTATCTATCCTAAACTAAACTAAAATTAAATAAACTTTACTTACTCACTAAACCAGCTTTGGACCACGCCTTTAAACTGTATTTTTGTCTTCACTTTGAATAGAAACATGTTCTGAAATAATGTTAGGATTGAAGGGGTACATGTCTGCCACCTATTGATCGGGGGTGGTAACAAGATTTGGTAACTATCTGGAGGTATGGTCTGTTTCAGTCAGTTATGTTGATTGTCACAATATTGGCACTTAAAGGGTTAAACATCAGCTAATATTAATATTTAGCAAGTGATGAAGGTGTGAAGAATCATCTGTAACACTCAGTCCTTTATGTCTCTGCTTGGGTTGCAAGGTTATTATCATTAAGGAAAACTAACAAAATGACGAAAACTAGAATTGAAAAAATATTTTTGTTAACTGAAATAAATAAAAATTATAATTAAAAGAAAAAAACATAACTAACTGAAACTGTATTGTGTGTTTACAAAACTAACTGAAAAGGATAAAAATTATGGATAAAATTCCCTTTGTTTTCGTCTTTGTCAATGTAGGATTGATACGAAATCGATTTATTTCACTCAAGCAATTTTGGCTAGTGGCACCATACGACACTTCACAGTCCGTCACTTGTTGTCACTTTTCGTTTAGAGTCAGTTTCTCGTCCCCACTCTACCTGGAAACATGGAGACTAAAGTTGAGAGAAAACAGCAGAGTCCAGTCTGGGATTTATGTGAATACGACAGTGAAGAAGATAAAAGATACGACAAAACTAAAATTAATACTAAAACTAAGCATTTAGAAAAAAATGAAAACCAATAAAAACTAGCAAACCTGCTCTAAAAACAAATTAAAACTAACTGAATTAGAGAAAAAAAAATTAAACTAAATAAAACTAAACTGTAATGACAAATCCAAAACTATTATAACCATGTTGGGTTGAATGTGATGAAGAGGATCATCTGTGTTGACTTCATCCATCAGTGTCAGGTGATGTTGAGACAGAAGAGCTTTGACATTTGCTGCCCTCATCTGATTATACGTCAGTGAACCGCTGTGGAATTAGATTACACATAATCTGATTTATTTCATACCATGGGCTGGAAACAGACAAGCTGCTGTTAGAAGCAAAAGTAGTAAACACCACAATGGGGCAAAAACACTTAATGTAGATGGAAATAGAAGAATCAGGACAGAACTAAAGGGCTAAAAAACTAATGTTCTAAAACAGGGGTGTCAAATATAAGGTCCACGAGCCAAAACCGGCCCTCCGAAGGATTCATTCCGGCCCATGGAGTGGATTTACAAAGTACAAAAATTACACAGAAGACATTGATATTCTTGAAAAGTTAAATCAGGGCTGTCAAACTCATTTTAGTTCAGGTTCCACATTCAGCCCAGTATGATCTAAAGTGGGTCGGACCAGTAAAATTATAACAGAAAAATCTATAAAGAATAACAACTGCAAACAATTATTTTTGTTTTATAGTGATCAAAGTAAAGTTGCATCTACAAACTATCTTTTAAAAATGTGATAAACATTAACAACCTGAAATTTCTTAAGAAAAATTTGTGCAGTTTTAACAATATTACGTTTCAGTTTATCATTTACACATATACAATATTGTGCTTACAGATCACAGTGGATCTACAAATACACAAAATATTTAGTTACAGGCAGAGTATTGTTTAAATTGCACTTAGTTCCCTGAAGACATTTCATGTTCATATTTGTTCAGGTTATTCCAATTTTTTTGTGAAAGGATAGTTTGTAAATGTAGACATTTTCATATAGTTTTACTTTTTTGCACTAAAACAAAGACAAACATTTGGAGTTGTCATTATTTATAGGTTATTATGATAGTAATAAGTACTGGTCCAACCCACTTGAGGTCATATTGGGCTGAACTAAATTGATTTTGACATCTGTGGTCTAAAGTCATGTTAAAACACTGGCCATGACACTGTCTTCATATTTGTATCAAAACTTCCTCTTACAATACACTTGTATGAGCTGCAACATCAGACTTTCATCACAAAACTTGCAAAAGTGGTCTGACCCACTTTAGATCATATTGGTCTGTATGTGGAACCTGAACTAAAATGATTTTGATATCCTCGACTGTTAATAACTTCGGTGTTTTGGCCCCCAGGCCGTATGTTTGACACCTGTGGATCAGAAGTGATTGAACATTTTCCATCTGTGAGAGTTAATAATAGTGAATGAACACTGATCTGTTTTCACCTGTGGTCAGGTGAAAGAGGTCAAATAACTCCTGAACTGTTGGGTTGGAGGTTGTAAACACTGTGGCTGTGTCAGTCTGAGAACAGATGAAACACAAAGATGAGCTCTACAGATGACATGAAGCGGTAATCCATCAAACAAACTGAAACCTGACGGCGTACACACACCTCTGAAGGCGTTCATTGACGGGGTTTGGGAGTCGGTAGAAAAGCTCCCGAGGCGAGCAGCTGCATTCATGCACAGTCACACGGTGTTTATTTGTGGCCAGGTGTGTTGTGTCGAGCTAATCCAGGTCTATCCAACCAGGAGGAAGTAGTGACAGGTGAGGCTGTTTGTGTCGCTGCCTCTCGCCAAAGCCCGGCCACGCTTTGTGACTCTAAACAAAACCTGTACCCAGCACCACGTCCAACAACACTCACCTGTCAGAGACGTTTTCACACGTTGTTCTGCATAATGATCACAACAGGCGCTGGTTATGTAATAGGAAGGGCGGACTGCAGCAGCTGTTGACAGAACGCTGGATTATAAAGATTTACAACCTGCTCAGACTGAATGTAAAACACAGTTCATTAACCTCACGGCATCTGGGTGAGCATATTATGCACAATTTGCCCTTCATGTTATAGAAGGGCAAAATATTGTTTCAAAATTTTACAATATCTGTCATGACGTGTTGTAATAGAGCCCATTTGTCAGTTTAACCTGTTCCATCCCACCTAATTTGTGTTAACTTTCACCTTTTCACGATGTTTCCACACTAATTTAATGACATACTCTTAACTATTAACCTTCCAGTATCCGGGTGAGCATATTATGCACACTTTGCACTTCATGTTATTAGAGGTCGTATTTTTTCAATATTTGTTTTAGGTCAGAATTTAAAAGTTCATTTTGCATGATTTTTTAAATTTTGACCTAGTCACTAAAATCTTCACATTGTAAACAATAGAAATTTACTACACTAACACCCTTCTACCAAGTGAGTAAAATAATGCACATTGACACATTTTAGCATTTAACATTTAACCTAGCACAAAAATAATGCATATAATATCATACAATAAGCATTAGTCAATGTTACTGTTAATCATGGACATATGCAAGGCTGAAAAAAAAAAAAAAAATCCAATTTTTATGTAGTATATTGGGAAAAAGACAAAAAGTTTGTTTACATTATGAACATGACATTTAAAGGGTTAAAATATGACAGTTATTGAGTATTTGGTATTTTTCTTTATGAATCAAGTTGATGAAATACCAAAAAAATGTGGAAAAAAAAGTTTAAAATAAACTATGATCAACATGTTGACATTATTACAGCGCTGTGCAGATTATGCACTTTTTGTGATTAGAAGGACCTCTACATGCAGGATACTGGATGGTTAAGTCTCTTCAATCAGAATATTTTGGATGGTTTGGTTTTTTTTGTTAATGTAAGTATTTTCATAATGTCTTTTTTTTTCACATAAACCCGTAAGAAAATTTGGAGTCATTAGTTATAGGTTCCTATGATATTATTTTACTTGAGATGATATTGGTTTCTGGCCCCAATCCGGCCCAATCCAGCCAGATTGGACCCTTTGGTGGGCTGGGTTTGGCCTGCGGGCCACATGTTTGACACCCCTGATATAAACCTGACCTATATATTGGATTGTGTTTCCTGTTCAGGCCTTAAATGGGTTTGTGATCGTGGTCACGTCGGAGGGGTTGGTGTTCTACACCTCAGACACCATCAAGGACTACCTGGGCTTCCATCAGGTGAGACATTTACCCTCTGCATCCAAGGGGTTGGTGTAAACATTCAGTCAAGCTCAAGGAAGAACTGAAAAAGCCTGGTGGCCAAAGGTCAAAGGTCAACTGTGACCATACACATGTCCATTCTTATTATAACACACTCTGCAAATTTTCAGAGCCTTTTGATTTTTCACAAAGTTGGTCATTACAACATTGCTTATGGTTTGATATTTCATATTTATTTGTTTTTGTAAATATAAACAGGAAGTAGCACATTGTTTCCTTTGCTTCTTTGTTTACTAATGCTGAGCACATCCTGGGAATTCTACTGTATGTATAGTATGACAGTGTGTGCATAAGACATTATTTAAATTAGTTTAAACATTTCTTAGTATAGCATTAGCATAGGCATGCTAATGTTAGTGCATTAACCACTAGTGTAGCCTGTTAGCGTTTTCATATATCATATCATATATATCATATCATATTAGCACAACACACTGCCAGTTCCCTATATGTTAAGGCTGACTGTTTTCATGTGTAGTGGATTACATTTTTTGGTCTAAGGGGACTGATATAATGTTCATGATTTATGCTTTGGTTTCAGTTTTCATTCAGTCTGTTGAGTGACATATGGAGTAAAGTTGTTGAAGGAAAATTACTCTGATGGTTAGGTATCTGCATAGCTACATCTGGATACTGATAAACACAATATGCTCTGGAATATAAAGGAAAACATGGTTATTTGGTCTTAAAAATGAACTTATTAGCTTTTAGTGGCCAAAGGTCGAAGGTCAGTGCCTCTTTGTGACCTTACATGCACAAAAAAGGGTTGGGGTTAGCCCTAATATAACCCTAACCCTAACCCTAACCCAAAAGAAACTGCATTATGGGGTAAGGATAGTACATGTGAATAATCTTCTTGTTTCCAAGTTAGATTTATTTTGGAGGCTAATAGATTAACGGTAGGTAGTGTAAAACTGGGCAAACGTTAGTGCAAAATAAGAGTTTCTAACAGGGTTATATGTGCCGTTGGAGAGTGTTCGCTCTCCGGGATAAAAGCATCAAGAGTTTGACTGATAATCTGTCTTTTCAACAAGACTAGGTCTGAGCAGGGAAAAGATAATAACTTATTAATGAAATAATATCACCCCATCAGGGACAGTGAAAATAATACACATCTGAAATTACTGTTGAACTGAACATCAACTATATTAAACCCAGTTGTGATCTATGTTTACCTTATCTATATCTGATCTTTGTGATGATGTTGTGTTGTGTCCTGTTGTGTTATCTGCTGACAGTCGGACGTGGTTCACCAGAGTGTGTTTGACCTCATCCACACCGACGACCGGGCCCTGTTCAAGCAGCAGCTCCACTTCGCCTTTAACCCTCCACCAGCAGGAGGTAAGCACTGTCTACACTCATGTTTTAGGACAGAAGTAGTCGTTTTTATACCCCCACTCTACATACTATAGATATACACTATATATCAATGATCATTTGGTGCGTCAGGGGCTTTGGTCTGGGCAAAAAATAATGTTAAACCAATCTTGTACTTTATTTTTTATGGAGCTAAGTGCTGTCCATTCACACTCCCCAACAATAGGTGGCAGTAATATGCTGTAATAATAATGAACACCAGACATTTCACAGCATAAAAGAAGAACCAAAAGTTTCTTTTCATATCATGGAGAAACGACTACATCAGATATGGTTTTACCTGCATTGGACAAAAACCTCAGTGGGTTTAATTCTTAAATAAGTGACTGAAGGCATTTTTCATTTTTTAACTGAGTGCGCATTTTAGTTTTGGTTCAAATGGACCTAATTTCGTGTTAAAGAGAATATTTCCATATTTATTATCTCCACCTGCTGGTCAGTTTGGTTTATCGTATTTATACAAGGGTATTCTGTATTATCTCAGGTTCCAAACACAACACCTTTTAATGAACTGAATTTGAGAAGTTTAACTGTTTTCAGTTTAGGTCGCGGCTTGTCATTGAGGGATGATAGTGGGTCCTGAAACTAGACCAGTTAAGAAATACTGCTATATGAATTTATACTATACTGTCTGGAGCAGGGGTATATACCAGAATACAATACAATACAATACAATAGCTTTTACTGTCATTATGCTACTCCAGTCAGTGTAATATTAGCAAAACACCAGTACTACAGAAAATAAGAAGAAAGCAAATACCAGGAATTCCATTCAAGTTATTCACATTTTTTAAGTTAAGTTTTAAAGTTTTTTAAGTTTTTATAGTTTGTAGATGTAAATATTTCCATAATGACATTTTACTTTTTTCACTGTTAAACATAGAGAAAAGTTTGGAGTTGCCAGTATTTATAGGTTATTATTTATCATTATTATTAGTGCTATTTTTTTTGTCACTTTAGCCACTTTAACAAACTTGATTATATTGTTTACATTTTTATCTCTTTATTTTCTTTTCTATTGTATTGATGCATACCGTCTTGCACTGCTGTACACAGTTGAGTTTCCCTCTCGGGGGATCAGTAAAGTATATCTTATCTTATCTTATCTAATCTTATCTTATCTTATCTTATTCTGTACTTATTTTCCTGGTCTGATCCACCCCTGCAGTAAAATGAGTTTAACAGGCCTGGTCTCTCTTGGTGTTTCTGTTCTGTGTTGTAGCTTTGCAGGGTTGTGGTGATACTGGGATCTACAGTCCAGACCAGCTTCCACCAGAGAACTCCTCATTTTTGGAGAGAAGTTTCGTATGTCGCTTTCGGTGTCTTCTCGACAACTCGTCTGGTTTTCTGGTGAGAGCATTAAAATGGTCTGCTTTGGGTGTATATTCACTTCACTGCTGTCTAATTTGATCATACTCATTATGTTGTTTTTATCAAGACTGAAATGTGAACTTTTAGTCCCTGTACACCTGCAACTTGGAGGAAATTCCTTTTAATTACATCAGATTTTACTTGTATCTCTTCTTCTTCTTTTAGCTAATTTGTTCGGTTTATATAGAAAATATTGCAGTTCTTCATGTCTGTGCATTTCAATGATAGATATATAATGATGTATTATAATGATAGATATCAGATATCAGTTTTTGTATAAACCAGCTGGTTCTGTCGTCTCTGTACCAGGCCCTTAAGTTCCAGGGACGACTGAAGTACCTTCATGGCCAAAGCCTTTTGAGGGACAACGGGACATGTGTCCAACCACAGCTGGCTCTGTTCTGCATTGCAGTGCCAGTCCAGCCTCCGTCCATCGTGGAAATCAGGGCAAAGATGCTCCTGTTCCAGACCAAGCACAGGCTGGACTTCACACCGACAGGCGTCGACAGCAGGTCATGCACATTTACGCTCTGGTCGTCCATTATTCTGCTTGTTTGAAGGCCAAAAGCAAAGAACACCTTCTACTAAAAATGCCCCCAGGACTTGTGACTTGTTGAAGCTAAATGCTCTTTCTTTTTTCTCTCAGGGGGAAGATTGTTCTGGGTTATTCAGAGGCTGAACTGTGCTCAAAAGGTTCTGGATACCAATTCATCCATGCAGCTGATATGATGTACTGTGCTGACAATCACATCCGGAGTACGTTGGCAGTGGATTTTTATATTGTTTTGTGCATTTTACCTTTTGTTTTTGATACTGAATAATGTTAACAGACAATGAGCTGGTTTACATTCATTATCTGATTTCTGGAGTTATCAGACTATTCCAGTGATCATGTAAACAGTATAATCTGATCTGTTTTATCAGATAACAGATAAAAATGACTAGAAAGACCTAAAAATAAGAAGAACATGGATACAGAATGATCTAGACAAACTAAAATGTTTGAGCACATGTAAAATAGTTGAAAGTTCTTTTTCATAATAAATATGATAAAAATTCAAGTCTGTTTTGTTTTTTTTAATGATAATTAATGGACACAATAAAAACTAAGTTCTTCCTGAAAAAGATGTAAAAGAATTGGCGAAAAGGACATTTTTTGACACTTTCATTGCAAAAACAACATAAAGAAATCTAGACCGGTTATGAAGGTAGTCCTTATAGGGTTCTGATTTTTTGTGTTTGTCTTTATTTCCTAGTGATTAAAACAGGAGAGAGCGGTCTGACAGTTTTCAGACTCCTGACAAAGTCAGGGAGCTGGATTTGGGTGAAGTCCAACGCCAAAGTGATCTTCAAAGGAGGAAGACCCGAGTTCATCATCGCATATCAGAAAGCTCTGGTGTAAGTGCTCAAGTATTTATTATGGACACTGTCAGGAATGTTTTTAGTGACTAAATTTAGGAAGTTAGCATTTAGAAGAGCATATTTAATATATCCACAAAACATTATACAGCTATGTATATATATTTTTTATTGACCTTAAAGTGGTTCTATGTAGTATTGATGTTACAAACTCTGACCAGTCAGTCTGGTATCAAACCGCCAATGAATCAACCCTATGTATCACTCACTGAATAAAGTATAAAGCTCATTGTTTCCACACATCTGTACTGTGGTATAATTAAGTTTTCTTCTTCAAATGAAAACTCATAGATGCTTATTATTACTAAAGTATGTTAAAACCAAACTAAGAGATGGTTTTAACAGACAAAACCTGGGTAAAACTAGAATAAAAGATAAACTAAAAGGTGTTAAAAGAAACAGAAAATTTGGCAAAATAAGTCTAAAAGATTGTAAAACGAAACTATTTAATGGTTCAATCAGGCCTAAAGATGGTTAAACTAGGCTAAAGTATAGTAAAATCACACTAAGAGATGGTTTTAATTAACTAAAAGTTGGAAAAAAAACAGTATAAAAGATGGTGAAACTACATGAAAAGGAGGATAAAATAAACTAAAATTGTTTCCACACATCTGTATTATGGTATCATCAAGTTTTCCTCTAAAACTCATAGATGCTTATTTTAACAGTTACTCAAAATAACACTGTGTCTTTTTATGTTCATGTGCAGCATCAGCTGATAGTTTACATTATAGCTCTGTTAGCTTAGCTCTGTTTTTAGACTGAAAACAGCCACAGTAAAACCACTAATCACCTCTGTTTTCTGTTTGGTTTGTGTTGTCAGTGGCTGAACTAAAGATCTTTTTGAATCCAACAAACAAGGTCAGAACTGTCACAGTTTAGTCTGAACCGTGGATCAGCAAACGGCAATTTAGCAAAGATAAGAACATCCCATAATAACTTTATACCTTCATAAGCCTCAGAATCAAACTCACTCATGTAGAAGAAACACCATCAAACTCCATTCTTTACATTTACAGCTGAATCCAGTGGAAACAACAGCTTCTATTTTTATCATTTCTTTTCTTTGACTCCAAAAGTTCTTTCTCAATGGGTCTCATCCCATCTGGTCACTTTCTGATGCTTTGACAAAGGCCTCATCACTGTCTGTTTTTGGTGTAGACTGGATTATTATTGTGTATGTGGAGATGTGGCCTGTGCTGTTGTTCACATTCTCTGTTTGCTGTGTTTCAGTAACGCTGAGGGCGAGGACTACCTTCGCCAGAGGAGGCTTCAGCTGCCGTTCAGTTGCACCACAGGCGAGGCAGTCCTCTACAACTCCAGCCCAACTGTGGACATCACAGAGTTCCAGTTCAATAAAATGTTCAACAGCAGCAATGTGGAGAAGGAGGGAGATCCTCAGTCTTTGCTGGACTGCTTCTTGAAACAGGATCATGGGCTCTACTCCCAGCCCATTGAGTCGCCGTTACCTGTGGACCAGGTGTTCATGGACAGCCGGGCCTTGGTCACCATCGCTAATGATGCTTGGCAGGGAACTGGCTCCGATGCAGTAGGAGACTCAGTCGTAGTGAAAGAGGAGGCTAAAACCTCAGTGATGGCAGTGATTGAAGGCCTGGAGAAAATGGCTCAGAATGGGGACTTTTGCGCAGCGTTGCAGAGTTTGGAGGTCGACGACACTCAGTTGCTGGAGTGGGAAAACACCCTGAGGAGATTAAGCGATGATCAACAGAATAGCCTGAGGTCTGACTTGGACACCATTGTCACCAACGACATATTCGACTACATTGACTCTGTTCTGTTTGAGGAGAAGGTGGACACCAGCCCTCCGAGCTGCCTCAGCGGCGTCGGCAACAATCTGCAGGAGCCGTTCGCTCAGGCCAACCCCTTCCCAGCCACCGGGCTGTCTGAGCCACAGATGTTTCGAACGCCAAGTCCCGATTGCGCTTATTCTCCTGTGAATGGACTGTATGCTCACCAGCAGGATGCCAGGGGCTTGAGGCCGAGCTCAGAGGATTCTCCAATTTTCAACGGAACCCAGAAACTGTCCCACCCAGGGGTCCTGCAGGCCGAGGGCAACCTGCCGCCCATTCAGCAGCTGCAGCTCCAGGACATTTTCAGCCTGGCGATTGAGCTTCCAGAGCTCACTGTTCCCAACACCTCGCTCACATTTGCATCCTGTGGGCAGACGTCCAGCCACCGTCAGGGTCAACCTCAGCCCAGCCAACACCTGCTCTGTCCTCAAAATAACTCACAACATCCTCCAGCAAATAGACAACTGCTGCAGAGCTCTATTCAGCAACCCAGCGCCGTCCCCTCCAGTGCTACGGACATTCTGCCACCACTGATCCAATGCAATGACTTTAATTCCCCAAACACACCCAATATCCCCGTTCCTTTTTCAACATCCTGTCTGCAAGGAAGCACTCACTTTGAACCACCCAACCAACAAACCCAGCAGTGGCCCCAGAGCCAGACACAGAAGCTGCCTCACAGTGGGATCATGCAAAACCTACCAGAACCCATGCAGGCGTGCCACAACCAAACTTCACAAAGCCAAACATTTCCAAATGGTGGCCATTTGCCAAGGAGTGTTAACGGACTGAACCACTCTCAGCAGGGGGGGCTGGCATGTGGACAGGAAGCCACTCACAGCAGCTGCATGTTTGACCAGCCCTTTTCATCCGGTCCAGCAGGGGACGGCGTCTTCACATTCTCTGGGTCTTTGTGCCTGAGCGGGGCTGGGACATCCCTGGATCAGAGTCCTCCTCAAGGTTCCTGCTACTTCCAGTGGGGTCGCAGTGAGCCGGTGGTGGGAACGGCCGCCATCAGCCAGGAGAACGTCAACATAAGCCCCCTGACCTTTTCGTCCGGCATGTCTTCATCAGACCACTGCTTCAACATCCAACAGCTGCTGGAATGCCAAAGAAAGACACAGGTAAACATGATCAGGGACAAGGAGTCGAGTCAGACACAGAAAATGATCTCATACAGTCTGGGGCACCGCTAGCAATTGTGGGCCCCGTGAAAGCTAAACATTGTGGGCCCTTCGTAAAAGAAAGTATCTGTCCATCTGGGGGTAGTATATACGTGGGGTAGGGGCAGGAGGTATATACAGTACAGGCCAAAAGTTTGGACACACCTTCTCATTCTTTGCATTTTCTGTATTTTCATGACTATTTACATTGTAGATTCTCACTGAAGGCATCAAAACTATGAATGAATACATGTGGAATTATGTACTTAACAAAAAAGTGTGAAATAACTGAAAACATATCTTATATTCTAGTTTCTTCAAAGTAGCCACCCTTAGCTCTGATGACTGCTTTGCACACTCTTGGCATTCTCTTGATGAGCTTCAAGAGGTAGTCACCTGAAATGGTTTCCTAACAGTCTTGAAGAAGTTCCCAGAGATGCTTAGCACTTGTTGGCCCTTTTGCCTTCACTCTGCGGTCCAGCTCACCCCAAACCATCTCGATTGGGTTCAGGTCCGGTGACTGTGGAGGCCAGGTCATCTGGCGCAGCACTCCATCACTCTCCTTCTTGATCAAATATCCCTCACACAGCCTGGAGGTGTGTTTTGGGTCATTGTCCTGTTGAAACATAAATGATGGTCCAACTAAACGCAAACCGGATGGAATGGCATGTCACTTCAGGATGCTGTGGTAGCCATGCTGATTCAGGTTGCCTTCAATCTTGAATAAATCCCCAACAGCGTCACCAGCAAAGCACCCCCACACCATCACACCTCCCCCTCCATGCTTCACGGTGGGAACCAGGCATGTAGCATCCATCCGTTCACCTTTTCTGCGTCGCACAAAGACACGGCGGTTGGATCCAAAGATCTCAAATTTGGACTCATCAGACCAAAGCACAGATTTCCACTGGTCTAATGTCCATTCCTTGGGTTTCTTGGCCCAAATAAATCTCTTCTGTTTGTTGCCTCTCCTTAGCAGTGGTTTCCTAGCAGCTATTTGACCATGAAGGCCTGATTCACGCAGTCTCCTCTTAACAGTTGTTGTAGAGATGTGTCTGCTGCTAGAGCTCTGTGTGGTATTCATCTGGTCTCTAATCTGAGCTGCTGTTAATTTGCGATTTCTGAGGCTGGTGACTCAGATGAACTTATCTTCAGCATCAGAGGTGACTCTTGGTCTTCCTTTCCTGGGGCGGTCCCCATGTGAGCCAGTTTCGTTGGAGCGCTTGATGGTTTTTGCGACTGCACTTGGGGACACATTCAAAGTTTTTGAAATTTTCTAGACTGACTGACCTTCATTTCTTAAAGTAATGATGGCCACTCGTTTGTCTTTACTTAGCTGATTGGTTCTCGCCATAATATGTATTCTAACAGTTGTCCAATAGGGCTGTCAGCTGTGCATCAACCTGACTTCTGCACAACACAACTGATGGTCCCAACCCCATCAATAAGGCAAGAAATTCCACTAAGTAACCCTGACAAGGCACAGCTATGAAGTGAAAACCATTTCAGGGGACTACCTCTTGATGCTCATCAAGAGAATGCCAAGGGTGTGCAAGGCAGTCATCAGAGCTAAGGGTGGCTACTTTGAAGAAACTAGAATATAAGAGATGTTTTCAGTTATTTCACACTTTTTTGTTAAGTACATAATTCCACATGTGTTCATTCATAGTTTTGATGCCTTCAGTGAGAATCTACAATGTAAATAGTCATGAAAATAAAGAAAATGCGAAGAATGAGAAGGTGTGTCCAAACTTTTGGCCTGTACTGTACGTAGGGGTGTGTTCCATAAGTGCCGTAAACTGAAAGTGAAATTTAACACGTTTTGGACGTCCGACTCCCTAGTATTATGAAAATGCAAAGTGTTAAAATACAGGTATTTGTGTTATTTATATTTTGTTAACCATGAATTATCCTTTATTCCTGTGGAAGAAGCAGAACTAATTCAGCCTCTCTTCACTCCTACATTATATATCAGTCTTCAGTCATAATGTCAAATAGAAAATAAGCAAGAATCTCCTGTGAATGCATTAAAAACAAGAGTATTATGAAAATGCATGGAGTTAAAATACAGATATTTGTGTTTAAATGTAGGAAAAAATGACCAGATATGTCAGAAAAATAAACACTGAATTAAAATACAGATAGTGACAAAATATCAGTACATTTCCACTTTGGAATTGTTCATTATTTTGTGTGAAGAAGATAAAAAAATATCACCGGTTTGTGACTTTGGAGACTCTATAAAGCCAAAATAATAAATTCTTTAATAAATACATTTGCATCACTGAATATGACACTAAATGTTAAAATGTAGAAGAGTCTAAATTAATGTTTTTTCAGGGCCTAATATTATCCATTTAATTTCTGCCTGTTTCTTGTAACTGAAAATCCCACTGTGCAGACCCTGGTGCTAAAAGTACTGAAGTCACAAAAAAAGTCTGTTAAAAATATTTATATGGTGGACTTAGCTAAACAAATACAACATGTTTATATGCTCAGCTTGAATTGTCCTAAAATGTGACTTCAATACTTTTAGTACCAGGGTCTTCAGTTCTACTCTCACATTCTGAATTAGTCTGATTTAGTCCAGATCAGATGTTTTTCAGTGAGTATTAGACATAAATGAGGATTCTATTTAGTCTTTCCACAGCGTCTGTCAGTTAAACAGGGTTACAGCTGCTGTTTTAACCTTAACTTCCTGTCTCCGTCTCTGTTCTGCAGAAAAACAACATCCCAGATGAACACAACAGGGGTTCCTTCTGCTCGTGATGAAACTATCTTCCTTTCACACAGACCTGAGCCATGATGTCTCGTAGAACGACAAAAGCCAGCAGTTAGCCTGTATCAGTGCCTACCCTCTGATTTCCACCCTTGTGTTACTGCAGTTTGTTTTATATTGCCCAATCTCATATATATATATATATATATATATATATATATATATATATATATATATATATTTCTTTTTTTTTTTTTTTTTAACGCATGTATACTTCGTCCAATGCAGTAGCTTGTCATTTTTTTTTGTCTGAAGATACACTATGATAACAATGAAGTATAAAGCCACAAGTGTGTTTACAAAGATGGAGTTGGAGGTAGCTCGGAGGATTGGTCAAGTGAATCCAAACAGCCAAAGAAATGTTTTTATAAGGGAAACCGCCGCATACTCTGTTCCCTATATCCATCCGGGGACTTTCAGATCTTTGTTAAATACACACCTGAACTGAATGAAATGTCTTTTTTAGTTAAAGATGCAGAAAATAGTTGCCTTAGTTAAACTAAGTGGATGCTCTATAAGCATTGTAATCAGAATTGATCAAAAATGCATTCAATCTGAAATTATTTGCGTGCTTTGAATGAAACCAACGCTCAATGTAAAATTTTTAAAGAAATCACAGAAGCACATATTAGTATTGGCTTAACAATGCAAAGTACATTGAGGAATGAAAGAAAATTACAGTTGAAACGCATTCAAGCAAAGTGAAAAAAAAAAAAAAGATTTCTGTGCGTTTGTGTGTCGTCCAGCAGGGGGCAGCACAGGAGGATGAATCACACAAAATAACAGTCCCTGAATGCACCGCTTTGGATCTTTTTGCAACTGTAAAAATGCACATCACAGTGAATTATGGCATGTTAGCATTTTGTTTTTTGTGATTTGTGAAGACATTTTAAATATTCCACATTTTATTTGATATACTCTTATATTTTCTCCAGCAGGTCTGCTTTGGTTTAATGAAATCTCACGTATTTGGGAAGCATCAGTATGTGCAGTGTACAGATGCTTCTGTGGTGCATTGAACGCATCAATCTGTCAGATCCGCATTTGATTATGTGTTGGAAATGCACCTCAGGAAATCATGAGGGTCTCCAGGTTTATTATGAACTATAGGTCGACTGACAATGGATGTTTATGGATATTTAAACCCCATTAAATTCATATTAGACTCATAAATATTGACACCTGTTGAACTGAATGTCTACGTCCTGCAGAGACACTTAAGTCCTGAAAGGTGATATTTTTTTCTTGTGCAACTGATTGATTTATTTTTTGTGAAGCATGATATCAGTAATGAATTATCCTTTATTCCTGTGGAAGAAGCAGAACTAATTCACCCTCTCTTCACCCCTACGTTATATATCAGTCTTCAGTCATAATGTTAAATAGAAAATAAGCAAAACTCTCCTATGAAGGCATTAAGAACAAGAGTATTATAAAGATGCATCGAGGCAAAATACAGATATTTGTGTTACAATGTAAGAAAAATGACCAGATTTGTCAGAAAAACAAACACTGCTTTAAAAAAACAGATAGTGACAAATATCAGTACATTTTCTTTTTGGAATTGTTCATTATTTTGTGCAAAAAAGATGAAAAATATCACCGTTTTGTGACTTTGGAGACTCTGTACAGGCAAAATGACAAATAATTTAATGAATATACTTGCATCACTGAACATGAAACTAAATGTAAAAACGCAGAAGAGTCAAAATTAATGTTTTCCAGCGGAGAAGCCTAATATTATCTGTTCAGTTTCTGCCAATTGTGACAGTTTGTAACATCCAGTTGTCTATGTGTTCAGCTAACAGCCATCACACATGCAAACTTTACATTACTGCTTTATATCCAAGTAAGTGGAGCTTTATTAAAACATGTAAATAAGTAAATAATCCGCAAAACTAGACTGGGGTTTTAGAGGCGTTTTTGAATACAGTGAGTCCTGTGACACTGAGCTTTAAGAAAGTAGTCCATCAGACGTCGCATAGATCTTCATCATGTTTTTTGGACATCTGTAAATACTGGTGGCTGTTCAGATTCAGGCAGACATGACTCTAAACTGAGAATATCATCAGGTTCATCTGTCGTACATATATATATATTTAAGGTTTTGTTTGGACTGAGAGGAGCAGGTTTTTAGACATTCTGGTTATTTTTCCCCTGATTTAAGCTCCTCCAGCTTCAGACAAACCTTAGAACACAAGATTGCATGACATCTTTATTAACCAAAACTAAGGTTGCATTCAGGTGCTGCTCAACTTGTGATTAAATAAAAACCACAAGTTTGATCAGGTGGTCAACAATGATTTAACCTTTGACCTTTGACTGTCAAAACCTGATCAATTCCCCCTTGAGTCCAAGTGAATGTTAAGTGCACTTTACAAGCAAAAATAAAATCCCTCAAAATTTACCGAATACATCTTATCTAAAAGAATTAACACAGAAATCAACAACAATCTTGACCTTTGACCTTTGGCCTCTTAAATCTAATGAGTTCATCGTTGACTCTAAGTGAATATTTGTGGCAAATGAGACCAACCCCCCCCCACACACACACACACACACAAAAAAACAAACTCAAAGCACTTATGAAACTTCACATTTAACCCTTGGGTGGTGTTTGGGTCTGTGGGACCCCTTTCATTTTTTATTTAAAGAAAAATGATGAGTACTTATTTTTTAATGAATTGTTTCCTCTCATATCTTAACCTATTACATTTTGTAAGAAAAAAACTAACAATGAGTAGTAGTTTAATTCATAAATGTGATCTAGCAAAATCAAAAGGCACATATATGCTTTTATATTGCTTGTAGTTGGGATGAAGTAAACATCTGTTGAGTATTTTAACATAAAATTGTTTGATTATGTTGAATTAAAAACACACAAATGCAGCGGGTCCACCACACCCACAAACACTGGCTGAAGAGCAAAAATGTGAACGCCACACAAGGGTTAGAAGGATGGATGAAGAATGGACAAGGTCACAGTAGCCTTGACCTTTGACCTCTGGCCACCAAAATCATCTCAATATATCATTAAGTCAAAGGAACAACATTCTGTCAAACCTTTCCTGTAATTTCTTGCAGTTTTTTCCGGGGATTAATTGATAAAATATAGAGATAGAGATTTACCACAGATGCATCTTAACAAAAACCGTAAATAACAAGTCAAATAAGAAACAGTGGTTGAAATGAAAGTGAAACAGGATGAGTCGACATGTATTGATGCAGTTTATGCCACGTGTGATGGACAACCAGCAGACAGTGTAGCACTTAACGGTAAAATCAGTTCAGTTTTTCAGTCCACTCTCTGACTCTGGCTGCTAGTTCTTTTTTCATCCAATGTGTTCATCCTCCCAACTTGTCACATTGTGATGCTCAGTCAGGACGCCACATTTCAAGGAGTCATTTAGTCCAAAAGACCAAAAAAGACCAGTGGTGCTTGGCTCATTTTGCTTTGGAACCAACATTTTCAGCTGGTCATTAAATGTAGACCCAGTTTACCACAAACAGTAACTGTCTTGACTTGAAAATTTCCTTAAAATTCACAGATGTGACAGATATAAATGTTTTAAGTTGTCTCTTGCCTTTGAAAATTGTCTTTATCAGATTTTTTTCAGATTTTTTCTTTTTCGGATTTGGCAGATGTTCATCAGCATGTCTGTCCAAACAGCCGTTAGACTTTGTTGGACCCATTCAGAATAAATCTTGTATCCTTTTTTGGGTCTTCACTGGTTGAGGAAAGTGTAGTTGGATTCAGTTCACAGTCGTGGTTTTAAGTTTTATTTTTCTATTTATATTTTTCTACATGTTTCTGGTGTTTTTTTCTTGAGAACCATCAGAAACATTTCACAATTTTGAAGACTTATATTGTCAAATAAATCACATTTATGCAAAGAGTCGATTTTTGTCACATTTATGTCACTGCCAAAACTTTGAGCCACGACTGTAGGCTTTGAAACAACTGGTAGGGCTCGGAAAAGAGTCAGGGCACAGGCCAAAAGAGAGAAAGTGCAGAATGTAAAGTCCACCAAATGGGATAAAAACCTGTTGTCGTCAGTTTCACTTTGGATGTTGAAAGGGCTCTTTTTGCATTTCATGCAATTTCACCCCTTTTTGTCAGTTTTGTAGAACTAAAGATGCAGTCTGTGGATCAGGAATGCAGTCAGCCCCTTTAGCAGCAGCAGACGGAGGTGGATCTTCAGCAACACACCCAAAAATACCCGAAAGATATATATCGCATTAAACCAAACATTAATTTATGATATACCCATACTAAGCCATATACAGTATAAAGTTTTTTGTGCCTTTTAGCCACGTGGGCAGCTACAAATTCATATAAATATATGCCTCGCTGTACAAAGCATGTTAAGATCATGTTTTCTTCATTTCTTTTTTTTTTTCTCACTGTTGTTCCAGAGCTGCTCTTGTTAATGTAATATCTGTTAATTAAAAAGACACATACACTCTGAGGGATTTCTCTGCTTTCCAGTGCATCTACAGCAATAGAAACAAGGGGAAAACTACATTTTAATCATGATGTATCTCAGAGGAGCGGAGAATGTGGAGATTTTTGTTTGTTCGTTGTTTTTATGATTTATTTTGCTGAATGTGTTTTCTAAATGTTGCCTTTGGTCTATTTTGACTTCCCTCTATTGCGCTTTTAATATCAACACTACAAAAACCAACTAACGGATTGACCTGAACAGCATTAATACGGCAGCTGATATCCGGATTCCTGCTGCAGCGTGGGAAATCTCTCAGTATTTTAACTTTTTCCTCAAAAAATCTCATTTGTATCCAGAGAATACCTGAAAACAGCTGGATCTTAAAGGCCCAGACAGGTGTGAATGTGGCCTCTGCGTTGAAGTGAAGTGGACTGTGGCGGCTTTTAATGATGGACTTTAACACTGACAGGATAACCGAGGCCACGACAAAAACAAAATCAAAATCTGGTGCCAAATGTTTGATTCTTTCCTCTTTTCACAACAGTGTTGATGTTAAAGCTCACATGTGCCTTGACAGTTGCCATATTTTTCCTTCCTTGTAAAATATTTGACAGTTATTCAGCTCAGCATAATCCACTTTTACTTATCCAAGTACTTATAGTATGTATACTATAATATATGTCCAACAAATAACCACCCATTGTCTATTGTCAATGCTTTTTCATAAATATATTTGTGCAATGCCTACAGTGGTGTTTGGTCATTTTTTTAGTGTTCAGTGGAACAAATAAAGACGACTGACTACAATATCCTGTTAATAATTGTTGATCCACTAATCCTATCAATACATAAATAACTGGAGTAAAATGCAGTTTGTCATCTTTGATTCACCAGTAAAACCCATGGAGTTGGATCAATGACAGTGGATGGACACACTGGGTTTATGTTCAGTTAACGAGAGATTTGACTGAAAAAGTCACTTTTTCTTGTGATTTCCATGTAGTGGAGTTTGAAGTAACTTCCTATTTTGAATAAATCTCATAAAGGAAAGTGGTTTAATGGCTTTTAGCAGATTCGATTTATGTAAAAATCACATCCACTTCCCGTATAAGCAGTTTTTATTTTTTAATTTTTTAATTTTTTTTAAATTTTTTTTTTGGGGGGGGGGGTACCCTCATACTTTAGACATATTTGTTACAGAAGTAACAATTACAATGGTAAATTTAATAGCACTGTTGTTCCTTTAACCCTCAAAGACCTAAATCATCTACTGATCTAAACTGTTTAATACCTGTTGATCCACTAATCTTATCAGTCCATGTAAATAATTGGTTTAAAATACAGTTCTTCATCTTTTCATGGTCATCAGATATGACCCATTTGAATGTTCAGAGGCTCCATAATGAACATGGAAACACCGTCATCTTCTACAACATTGATTCACCAGTAAAACCCATGGAGTTGGATCAATGACAGTGGATGGATACACTGGGTTTATGTTCAGTTAATGAGAGATTTGACTGAAAAAGACACTTTTTCTTGGGATTTCCATGTAGTGGAGTTTGAAGTAACTTCCTATTTTGAATAAATCTCATAAAGGAAAGTGGTTTAATGGCTTTTAGCAGATTCGATTTATGTAAAAATCACATTCACCTTCCATATACAGGGTGGGGAAGCAAAATTTACAATATTTTGAGGCAGGGATTGAAAGACAGTGTATGACCAATTAGTTTATTGAAAGTCATGAGAATTTATTTGCCACAAGAAAATTTACATAATAAAAAATGTTTTTATTCTATGTGTCCTCCTTCTTTCTCAATAACTGCCTTCACACGCTTCCTGAAACTTGCGCAAGTGTTCCTCAAATATTGGGGTGACAACTTCTCCCATTCTTCTTTAATAGTATCTTCCAGACTTTCTGGTAATAGTTTTGCTCATAGTCATTCTCTTCTTTCCATTATAAACAGTCTTTATGGACACTCCAACTATTTTTGAAATCTCCTTTTGTGTGACGAGTGCATTCAGCAAATCACACACTCTTTGACGTTTGCTTTCCTGATTACTCATATGGGCAAAAGTTTCTGAAAAGGTATGGATAATAGTGTTAGGTATGATTATGACATCAGTATATGTTTGGTTTCAAAACAATTGACGTAGTGCCTGCTGAGAAAAAACAACTAAATGTTCTTTGTAAATTTTGCTTCCCCACCCTGTATACTTGCTTTTTTTTGTTTTTAGTTTTTGGGGAGAAATAACCTCATAGTTTAGACATATTTGTACAGAAGTAACAATTATGATGGTAAATTTAATAGAATTGTTATTCCTTTAACCCTCAAAGACCTAAATCATCTACTGATCTAAACTGTTTAATACCTGTTGATCCACTAATTTCATCAGTCCATGTAAATAATTGGTTAAAATACAGTTCTTCATCTTTCCATGGTCATCAGATATGACCCATTTGGACGTTCAGAGGCTCTGTAGTTACTGTGGAAACACCGTCATCTTCTTCAACACTGATTCACCAGTAAAACCCATGGAGTTGGATCAATGACAGTGGATGGACACACTGGGTTTATGTTCAGTTAATGGGATATTTTGCTAAAAAAAAAAAAAAAAAGCCACTTTTTCTTCAGTTTCTCTTTTTCTGATATAATAACCTTTGAATTAACTCTGACCTTTTATGAACATCTACATGATCAGTGAATGAAACATAAGAAAAGCCCTAATTTACTCTGAAAAATGCAAAATTCAGAGGATAATGTGATAATGAATGGTGATAAATCACTTAAGAAAAGTTAAATACAGATAAGAATTCATTTGGGAACTGCCACAAAAGTATCACTGGGACTTTTTGGGTGAAATGAAAATGTTGATGTCTTTATCAGGTTTGTATCCTTTAATAAATACCAGACAGTGACATTACTAAAACTCACGGGCTGTTGAACTAGCTGGTTTAGGAGCTTGTTCAACCCACTGACCTTCACTGTGTCCTGTTGATCCTCAGTGGAAATTAACGACAGAAATTCAACGAACGCAAGGTTTAGAATCGCAAGTTTGAGGTTGTTGAGTTTGTTTAGTTTTTTTTTTTTTGTTAGTTTAGTTTGTGGACACACACACACACACACACACACACACACACACACACACACACACACACACACACACACACACACACACCTGCCCTGATGTCCAGAATCGAACTGAACCATCGTCCTCCTGGTCTAAAGGACACGACCTTCACCACTGGACCATCTTCAGCACTGATGAAAACCAAGAACCATGTGTTCAACTGGAAACTAACACCTGACACCACAGAAGAAGAAGAAGAAGAAGAAGAAGAAGAAGAAGAAGAAGAAGAAGAAGAAGAAGAAGAAGAAGAAGAAGAAGAAGAAGAAGAAGAAGAAGAAGAAGAAGAAGAAGAAGAAGAAGAAGAAGAAGAAGAAGAAGAAGAAGAAGAAGAAGAAGAAGTCATCTGTGGCAGTTTTTTTTCAGTCTTCTGTGGCTCAGATGGAAAAGGTACTGTCTTAAGAACTTAAAGGTCACAGGTTCAATTCTAGCTCACCAATTTTTATTTGTGTTTTCATTTTCTATTTTTATTTTTTTAAGCTGGAAAAATCCCATTGACATGGAGAACCATTCTGAATTTCATATAAAACACTGTCCTTCATGGAACACATTCAGTCACAGTGACAGTATTTGTGTGTTTATGTAGTTTTTAGATGTAAAATATGTTTTTTAAGACAATGATTGAAAATGCAGCTCTAAATTTTTCATGTAATTTACAAATATCCCAATATCCAGACTTTGAAATGTATAACTTTTACCATATTCCACATATTAACAACTGATCAAACTCAATATGATGAGGAATAAGATAAAGTGTGTAATATTTTTATAGTTGAATTGTATTAAATGATGTGTTCTTCAGTGTAAAAGCAGGATCTGATCTGATGCAGTTTTAATTTTTCCAGTGATTTATTTTCATCCATTGTATAGTCGCGTCTTATTTCATACACATTCCTCATAGTTTTATTCGCCCTGAAAAAATAATTTTTACACCATATGGCTGCGATAAAACAGTCAGTGGAACCCGAGATCCTTTAACAGCAAGTGTTTGTGGTTTAGTTCAGAGCAGAAACAGAAACGTCTTCGTGGCCATGGACTGAATGAGTCTGCATGGTTCTCCTATTGTAAAGCAACGATGTCGATGCCAAACGCCGACTTAAACTTATTAGTTTATACATTCTTTTGGAAAATACAAAATAGAAGAACTTTTTCTTTCCAAACAGAATCAGTTCAAACCACAATTTAAATGATCACTTCCAGAACCACAACCTCATGCATTTTTCAGTCGTGTTTTTTCCAGTGTAAGTGCACATTCTCTGGTTTGAAGACAAAGAGGCTGCATGCAAACATGACATTATGTACAACAAACTGTGATTACACTTCCCTGGTTTGGTTTGGTTTGGTTTGGTTTGGTTTAGTTGTAACAGTAGTAGTGAGCACCGCCATCAAACAGCAGCAATTATGTGTGAAATCTGTGGTTTCAACCAAAATATCAGTGACTCTCAGTCATTTTCCAACAAAAAAATAGAATCTACGAAGACATCATACATGCTATAACTGCTACTTGTTTCTAAATGTGATGAGAAGATCCAGAATAATCCTTTCCTTTGTCGATAGCTGATGCATGTTAGGTGAATATTCTACAAATGGTTAAATATAAACTATATGGACAAAAGTATGTGGACATGTTGAATTCAGGTGTTTCTTTTCTAACAGGGGTCTGGGATACAAAACAATAATGACTAATGTCAGAATATAGTTTAATATTGGGATAAATATCATTGCATTGGTTAAATTGTTATCTTTGTTTCCAAAATGCCTCAGAGATGGGTTTGACCGAATTTCTATCAACATTGATTTTGTTTTTTGTTTTTTTCCATGACTATGATTTTAAATGTTCTACCTCTAAATTTCAAAAATATTTTTCATGCTCTGACTGTAAATAATAATTTCTTATCGCAACTGATCGTTTTTGTGTCAAATCATCAAGAATAGGACATCTTACAAGTGGTCAAGGAAACTGTGGGACCTGAACTTGTGAACTTCAGGTGCTAATGACAGGTCCTTAGCCACAGAAGACTAAAGGAAGACTTCCACAGATCAGTAATGACTTCTTCTTCCTCTTCTTCTTCTTCTTCTTCTTCTTCGTCTGTGGTGTCAGGTGTTTGTTTCCTGTTGAACACTGAACTGGTTCCTGGTTCTGGGTTTTTCATCAGTGCTGAAGATGGTCCAGTGGTGAAGGTTGTGTCTTTTTGACCAGGAGGACGACAGTTTGATTCTGACCAACATCAGGTCAGTTCAGTGTGTCTATGTCAACAAACTAAACAAACAAAAAACCCTAAAACTAAACAACTCATACTTGCGATTCTAAACCTTGCGTTCGTTGAATTTCCATCGTTAATTTCCACTTGTGAATTTGTTCATTTCCACTGAGGATCAACAGGACACAGTGAAGGTCAGTGAAGGTCAGTGGGTTGAACTAGCTCCTAAACCAGCTAGTTCAACAGGCCATGAGTTTTACTAATGTCACTGTCTGGTATTTATTATTGGATACAAACCTGATAAAGACATCAACATTTTCATTTAACCTCTGATTTTATCAATAGAGGAAAGATTTAGAGATGAATCTGACCCAGATAACTGACTTTGTATTCTTAGACAAAGTTTAGTGGAAATTTGTGTAAGTTAGGGCTTTGTGGAGCCCCTAGTGTCTGTCAGTGGTATTACACCCATTTTCATGTTGGAGCTGAGGCCTTTACCCTTTGGTTTCACCTGTTTTCTTACCGGTAAATAAGAGTAAAATAATAAAATATGGTAAAATAACTCTGATATGATGAAAAAGTGCTGATTTCTGCAGGTTTGGTGTTAAATAACCTGTGTTTATGTGTTAATTCAGACATGTTTTCTTCATCTCAGGTTGTTTTTCTTGCGTGTTTCAGCTCAGATCAAACATCATCATTGTCGTCTTTGCAGGTGAAGGCCTCAGTGTTTTTATGCTGCCTTCAGATCCATTATTTTTCCATTAATTAGCCTGTTTTAGTTCTGTGGGCCATGTGTTTTACTAATGTCACTGTCTGGTATTTATTAATGGATTAATTTAACCTCAGATTTTATCAATAGAGTAAAAATTTTGAGATGAATCTGACCCAAATAACTGAGTTAATATTTTTAGAGATTAGGCTTAGTGTCAGCCTGTGGAATTTGGGGGTTTTGGGATCCCCTGGTGTCTGTCAGTGGTATTACACCTGGTGTCATGTTGGAGCTGAGGCCTTTACCCTTTGGTTTCACCTGTTTTCCTGCAGGTCAGTAACAGGAAAATAATAAAATGTGGTAAAATATGGTAAAAGACAGCATTTTAATTTAACCTTAGATTTCATTAAAGTTTTACAGATGTATACCTGGGTCCTCCTGACTAACCCCACCCTGACCATAGACCAGTATCTGGTCTGTTCCAGTCTGATGTGAATCCCTGTGGACCCGCAGGACGACCTTGACAGCCAGACGGACCTGGAAGACACTGCTCTAACTCGGAGCATGAAAAACACATTTACAGCTGAGATGGCGTCCGTCCCCTGGGAATCGCTGAGTCCAAACAAACACTAAACCATTCATGTCCCGAATCCTACAGGCGTGAAGGGCGAACACCGACCTGCAGCGTCCAGCGCCGATGTGTGCATGCAACCTGCAAAAAATACACCAACACAGGGCTGTCATAGTCTTTTTAGTTCAGGTTCCACATTCAGATCAATATGATCGAAATCAGGCCTGACCAGTAAAATAATAACAGAATAACCTATAAATAATAACTGTAAAATGTTCTCTTTGTTTTAGTGCAAAAAAGTAAAAGTGCAAATTGAACAATGTTTCCCTCAGTTTATCATTTTCACATGTACATTAGAACGTACAGATTCACAAATACACAAAACATTTAGTAACAGGCAGAATATTGGTACAATTACACTGATTTTTCTAAAGACATTTCAAGTTGTTCATATTTGTTCAGGTTATTCTCATTTTATTGTGACAGTATGGTTAGTAAAAGTACATTTACAAATTAGTAAAGGTACTTTTGTCACATTAAATCAAGGAGAAAATTTGGAGTCATCATTATTTATAGGTTATTATTATATTATTTTACTGGTCTGACCCATTTCTGACCATACTGGGCTAAATGTGGAACCTGACCTAAAATGGGTTTGACAGCTTTAATCTAAATTATCTATGTTCTTGATTCTTTTCTTCCTCTGTGACATCAAACTGAGTATTTTCAGGTTAAAGACAATAGGTTAAGCTTTAAGAAACGTCTTTTCCACATTTTAGGAGTCGAACAAGCTATTAATCACTACATCATTGACAGATTATCATCATTAGCAACCATTCAAAACATACAATTATCAAAACAACTGAAAAACTGGTATTATTATTATTATTAGTAGTAGTATTAGTATGTTATTATTTTACTGGATATCAGGTAAATATCATGTGGAAATAATGCTAGAAATAAGCCTAATATTCCTAAATCTGTCAAATTGGCTTATATTCAGCAAAAAATCTGCCAGTGGGGTTGATAAAAAATCTTCCCTAGAATTCTTAAAATAAACCAAAAAAAGTCTATCAACTAAAAAAAACATAATGTGCCTTAAAACTAGACAAAAATGCTAGAATTTTTACATACATTACTTAGTATAAGAAATAAAATAACACTCATTTAAGACAGAAATACTTTAGATAATGAATTTTAGTCTGTGACTGAGGTGGATATAAGAATTTAAATCTGAAAATAAGAGGAAAAAGTAGGAAAAATTCTTAAAGTAAGCATTTGATTCTCTTGATTGAGCTGAAAATGACCTCTACAACTGCTAAGCGATCCTGGGTTTTCCTCATTGAAGTCTGATGAGTTATCTACGGAGGTAAACGCCCACTGTGGGGCCATGTGACCACTTAGCTCCTCCTTATGCAGGAGACATGGGTGTCCATGTTAAACTGACTAAGAAACCACCTCACAAACAAACTGATATTAATCCATAATTGTAATATGTGGGGAAAAAGTCAGAACTGAATAAGCTGTGACTGTGTGAACGAGGAGTTTGTCGAACATGTTAGTGACAGACATTTAACATGAGAGTGAATGAGAGAAAAAAAAAAGGCTTTGGTTTCATGTCTATGACATTCTACTTGCCGTAGGAATTTTTCAGTCATTTTTCAAATTAGTCAAAGGTCATGTTAAACTGTGTTATCATTTTTGTCATGTTTTTAGCCTGTAAATAACAATAAATGCTTAAAGGTAGTTGCTGTCATTTCTTCAGATTCTTAAATGGAGAAGTTGTTCAAGTGGTTTCAGTCTTAGAATAAGGAGAACAATCTGGATCCTTTCCCGTTTACAAAATATTTCCATACCTTGTTACTGGTAAAATCCAGCTTGATATTAGCCGGAAAATCTTATTTAAAAAAAAGTTAGAAATGTTTTTTTAGAATAAGAATATTTGTCTTATGTAAAAATTTCTTGGCAAGTTTTTTTTTTTCTATTTAAATGAAAAACAAGACAAATGTTCTAGAAATGAAGGTTTTTTTCCACTTTCTTTTTTTTTCACTTTCTTAGATATTATTTTTTGCAGTGTAGGATGCAGTAGAAGTAAGCCGGTCCAGACTGACTGAACCTTCAGACTGCTTTGACGTTGGCCTAATTTTCTTTGTGCTATGGGGGGTCTTCAGGACCCTCAGGGCTCGGACCAGGTCACATGACTCAATGTATGCATTTCATTACATGTGCAAGAGACGGATCTGCCTGAGTCTGATGAGGAAATGATAAACCCAGGACCAGGACCAGGACACTCTGTGGTCCTCATCCTCTTGGTGGGATCTGTTATGGACCCGGTTCAGACTATTATCTCATAGACTCAGATCTCCTTGGTTCTGATCGGATCCAGATTCCAGATCAGATCCTGAATGTGAGTACATGCTGAGGCCACAGTGGGCACAAGTCCACAGCCTTCTGCAGAACCAACATCTACTCATGAACTTTGATGCTTTTTCTAACTCAGTTCATTTCATTCTGTTAAGTCCAAACTGAGTTCTGAAGACTGACTCCAGAACTTCCACTTGTTTTTCTTCATCTGCTCCTAAATGTTATTTTTTATTAACTATTTATGGTCAAATGCGTATGTTGTATGTGTTTTAATGGTGTAATCTTCGAACTGTGTGTTGTATCTTGGCCAGGACTCCCTTATAAAAGAGGTTCTTCATCTTAATGGGACTTTTCCAGCTTAAATAAAATAAAAGTAGAAAATGAATACACAAAAGAAAAAAGTAAAAACCTGCAGAATAGATTTGAACCTGTGACCTATATGTTCCAAAGACAATTCCTCATCTATCTGAGCCAAAGATGTCTGAAGGAAAACCACCACAGATCAGTAGTGACTTCTTCTTCTTCTTCTTCTTCTTCTTCTTCTTCTTCTTCTTCTTCTTCTTCTTCTTCTGTGGTGTCAGGTGTTTGTTTCCTGTTGAACATTGAACTGGTTCTTGGTTCTAGAGTTTCATCAGTGCTGAAGATAGTCCAGTGGTGAAGGTCATGTCCTTTGGACCAGGAGGACAGCAGTTCAATTCTGACCAACATTTGGTGACTTCAGTGTGTGTCTGCATCAAAAACCTCAAACTTGCGATTCTAAACTTTGCATTTGTTGAATTTCCATCATTAATTTCCACTTGGGAATTTGTTCATTTCCACTGAGGATCAACAGGACACAGTGAAGGTCAGTGGGTTGAACTAGCTCCTAAACCAGCTAGTTCAACAGGCTGTGTGTTTTACTAATGTCACTGTCTGGTATGTATTAATGGATACAAACCTGATAAAGACATCAACATTTTCATTTAACCTCAGATTTTATCAATAGAGGCAAGATTTAGAGATGAATTTGACCCAAATAACTGACTTAGTATATTTAGAGACTAAGTTTAGAGTAAGTTTGTGGAAGTTAGGGCTTTGTGGAGCCCCTAGTGTCTGTCAGTGGTATTACACCTGGTTCCATGTTGGAGCTGAGGCCTTTACCCTTTGGTTTCACCTGTTTTCTTACCAATAAATAAGAGTAAAATAATAAAATATGGTAAAATAATTTTGATTTGGTGAAAATGTGCAGATTTTTGCAGGTTTAATGAAAATAACCTGTGTGTATTTGTTAATTCAGACATGTTTTCTTCATCTCAGGTTGTTTTTCTTGCGTCTTTCAGCTCAGATCAAACCTCATCATCGCCGTCTTTGCAAGGGGAAGGCCTCAGTGTTTTTAATGCTGCCTTCAGATCCATTATTTAGCCTGTTTTTGTTCAGTGGGCTGTGTGTTTTATTAATGTCACTGTCTGGTATTTATTAATGGATACAAACCTGATAAAGACATCGCCATTTTAATTTAACCTCAGATTTTATCAATAAAGGCAAGATTTAGAGATGAATCTGACCCAAATACCTGGCTTAGTATATTTATAGACTAAGTTTAGAGTAAGTTTGTGGAAGTTAGGGCTTTGTGGAGCCCCTAGTGTCTGTCAGTGGTATTACACCTGGTTTCATGTTGGAGCTGAGGCCTTTACCCTTTGGTTTCACCTGTTTTCTTACCAATAAATAAGAGTAAAATAATAAAATATGTTAAAATAATTCTGATATGGTGAAAAAGTGCAGATTTTTGCAGGTTTAATGAAAATAACCTGTGTGTATTTGTTAATTCAGACATGTTTTCTTCATCTCAGGTTGTTTTTCTTGCGTCTTTCAGCTCAGATCAAACCTCATCATCGTCGTCTTCGCAGGTGAAGGCCTCAGTGTTTTTAATGCTGCCTTCAGATCCATTATTTACAAGTCTAACCCCTGACCCACATTCGGCACGGGCCACTGCAGGCTCAACATAAACCTCCATCTTCCATCTGCGCTCTGATTGGACGGGAGGAGCTACTCGGGGACGCGCCGGTGTGGACGCGCTCGGCCTGTGTTTCCAGGAGATACTCCTACGTGCCCGCGCGCCCCTCCTACGTGCCCACCCCCCATCCCTGCTCGCGCCTCTCACCGTAAAGAGGCTTGCGGAGCGCGCTCCCGGTGGAAATCTGTGTCGGGCGTGCCCGCCGGTGGAATGCGCGCCCCCGGCCTATGAGTCCGCCGCTAATTGGAGTTGACCTGCTGATGGAGACGGGAAAATGGAAACAGTCTGAGCTTTAAGTGTAATGTGTGAATTATCCCCATGAGTGTGTGTGCTGGGCGGAGGTTCCTGTGATGGAGTGATGAAGGTCTGCGCACCTGCCGCCTCCTCTTCCTCATAGTCTCATCTTCTGGTTCTTCATCATGAGTCCACGTCGCTTTTCCACTTGGACCAACTTCATCTTCCTCTGAGGCTGTTGGATGCGTTCACTGCCCATCGTTTTGTGGCGGATCGGATTTTTGTGCGTGAGGATTTGGTTCATTTTTACGCACAGAAGACGCAAACATCCCGCTCTCTCCATCCTAACTCACTCCTCTTCCCTGGGTTATCTGATTTTGTCCTTTTATTTCTGTTCATCTGCCTGTTTTTTTACTCTGTTGGATTGTACCCGAACATTTCCCGGTGGTTTACATGTAGCGGGGACAGAGGCTCTGTATTTGTGAGGATCCCATCAGAGGCTTATATAAGAGGAGTCGTCATGTATGCGGGACGCAAGAGGAGAAAACCCGTTCAGAGGACGTAAGTTCACACAATTTCGATTATTTACAAAATCCAAAATGTATCAAATGACGCGTAAAATCGTTTCCAAATGCGTAAAACCTGCAGCAAATCTTAACGCATCCACTAAAAACTAAAATACATCTGACATAACCACATTTTCTACCCATTTACGCACAAAAATACCCTTTTCCCACGCAAACACCTTTAAGGATAACCCGCAATATTGACATTCCATGCCACCGTGGTTGGTTTAAACCCGTGTCTTGGATCCACGGAGCCGTAAAACCCGTGGATTATTCCAGGCCTGGACCAGCGGCCTGGTTTTAACCTTCACAACTGCGCCCTGTGTTTTTTCCAACACTAAAGCCTCATTTGACGTAAATCCACCAGTCAGAACATGAACACACAAGTAAAGCTTTTTGCTTTTTTTTTTTTTTTTTAATTGCATTTATTTATTTATTTATTTACTTATTTTTTTTAAAATACGCATCCCATCTGTCTTTGGGACGTTTATGCGCCATTTTCTCAGAGTGACAATTTATTTCTAATGTCACTTATTTGGCGTTTATTCCCTTTTTTATCTAAATTATTTGCTAATATTAAAAGCTGATTAAATGTATTTGCTGTATTTGTTTTAGCGCTTAAATGTTCCTTCCTTCCTTCCTTAATACTTTAATTTCCCAGTTTTGCGTCAGTAGTTTTTATTTTACGGCAGTGTGATGATAAATATATGGAAGAAAGATGCTGTTTATTGAATAAAAATGTCAGATAATGTGTTGAAAATCCAAGCATGCGTCGTGGATGTGTTTAGTGGTTTGATGTGATCGTATATGACTGGAAACAAACTGTGCACAGTCACCATCCTGCCGCAATACCTGATGGGAATAATCACACTGTGTCAATGGGTGATGTAACTGGAGCAGATTTGGCCTTTTATTCCACTGCTTTCACTCACAGTTGCATTTTATTTACACTATTTCAGCTTCTTCTTTTTTTTTTTTTTTTTTTTTTTTAATTTAACCTGTATTATTTTATGAAGGAAACAGCTTTTTAATCATTAAGGCCCACAATGTACTGCACATTTTTATTCTAAATTATCAAACTTTTGCTAAAATAGGTCGAAAACTGCACATAAGTGTATTTAATTAATTTTATTTACAGCATGTACGGAGTAATAATGAGTCTGTGGTGTAAATAACATTACATTTGATACATATTCTATTCTAAATGATCAATATCTGTTATAATTTGACATATTTACACACTGAATTATTCCAATAGGATGTTTATCAATTTTCACAGTCTTTATTAAATTAAAAATAATAATAATACAGTTAAAGTCTGTTTCTGCTTCTACATATGAAGATTTTCTCTCATATTTAATGCATTTTTCACTAGATCTGGTTGATGTCGATAGTGATGAATATTTTTGCATCAGTCAGTTATGATAATAAATGTAGGTCATTCTTTTTTCTTTTTTTTTTTATTTTACACTTTATGGCAGATTTTTGGTCCCGAGAAGAAAAGAAAAAAACCCAAACAAATGATTATTTGTGGTTTTAAATCATTTGTAAAAAAAAAATAAATAAATAAAAATAAAACCAAACAAGCAATGAAAATGATGTAAAAGACAAAATGAGACTCATTTTGTGATTTATTGTGTTTGTTTCTACTGTTTTATTTAATACAACATCAAATCAAAATAAAGAAAATGAGTTTTTACTGAAAAGAGCAGAACATTTAACAAATCCATTCATAAAAAAATGTTTGTCCAATGTTAAATTGTATATAAATAAATAAAATAATAAACCCTAAAACATTTAGTTGTGTTTTAATGAGGAACCTGAACAAAATAAATCATAAACACGAAAGAAAAATATATATCACCATAGATATTGATAACAATAATTACTGTTTAATGGCCTGTATGTTGGATTGTATTTATTTGATTTAATAACACACTTTTCTCAAGAAAATCCAATATAATAATGATCCTTTAGAACAGGAAGAGGTTGATTAAGAATTTAAAATGACCAGTCTTTGACATTAAAATGATATTAATAATCACAATAATATAACTTTACAGCATGTTATGATTATTTCCTATAAAGATGTGAAATTTTATTTTAATATTGTAGTGATTACCATGATGTTTTTCATTATTAGGTTTTATTTTGTTTGTATTTGTTTAGTTGTTTTGCTTGATGCTCAATAAACATTTGATTATTTTAGTATTTATGGATGATTTACTGCTATGTTTCTGAAATATTTGTAATATTTAGTGAAGTTTAAAACCATTGATTTTTATTTAGAGCCAAATCCAGCCTCTAAAGTGAAGAGATAGGATTAGATTTATATTGTATTATTTATTATTACCTCCGCCAAGGAGGTTATGTTTTTGCCAGGGTTTGTTTGTTTGTCTGTCTGTTAGTGTGCAACATAACTCAAAAAGTTATGGACAGATTTGGATGAAATTTTCAGGGTTTCTTGGAAATGGGATAAGGAAGAAATGATTAAATTTTGGTGGTGATCGGGGGTGGGGGGGCCCACAGGGGGGGGGGGCGCGCAGACCACAAAATTTCATCAAAATCTGTCCATAACTTTTTGAGTTATGTTGCACACTAACGGACAGACAAACAGACAGACAGACAAACAAATCCTGGCAAAAACATAACCTCCTTGGCGTGGGGGGGTCCGCGGCGGGGGCCACTGATCAGCCTTGGCGGAGGTCTGCGCTCTCCAAGTGCTTCTAGTTTACTGATATAAATGTTTTTATTGTGATGCTTCTGTGCATATCAATGAATTAATCTATAAACCTGGATCACTGAACAGGAAGATATATCAGTGTAAATTTTTTTCAAATTAAAACAGGTTTTAGGGGCAATTTTTGAGTCATTATTTTGTCTCAAAGTTTTTTTAATTTTATTTATGAGATTAAACAGATATAGAAGAAGAAAATCAGCTTTTACTTGAGTCCGTTATGACTGAAAAGGAACAGAAATGAGAATAATCTTATAGTTTACAGTAAAATCATTCATTCTGGTTGAAAATTTTAATAATATATGATTCATAAAACCTCTAATAATCAACCAAATTGATTAATCCACCTCTCAGTATCACTATATGTGGTGTTAATGTGTAATAACTTCATTTTCTAGGTTTTATTTATCATTTCCCAATTTATAAACAACAAGAAGAAAACTGGCATCATGTTAAATCTCTTTATTCTCAAAATTTATGAGCATTTTACTGACCCCTGGGATAAATTTGTGAAATGCAAAAATTACACTGAAGATATTAACAATTAAAGATGTCAAACTCATGTTAGTTCAGGTTCCACTTCCAGACCAATATGATCTAAAGTGGATCGAACCAGTACAATAATAACATAATAACCTATTAATAATGCTCCCAAAACTCCAAATTCCTTTCTTTGGTTTAGTGTGAAACCAAAACCATCCCTTCACCAAAAAAACAAACAAACAAACAAACAAACAAGTGAATAACCTGAACTGTTATTGTTCTGTATGTGGAACCTGAACTGAAATGATTTTATCACCTTTGACTGTTCATATTTTCAGTGTAATTTTTACATTCATGCCATGGGCGGGACTGGACCCTTTGGTGGGCCGGTTTTGGTCCACAGACCGTATGTTTGACATTCACGCTCTAAAACTAAAACCATGTGAGTCTTTAGTAGTAGATTCAGTTTCATACCTGAATGTAAACCAGTTTGATAATGATAATGGAGCTGTTTTGTGTGTTAACACATTAGATGGTGCACAGTCAGACTGAATGTACGCCTCAGTGTGAGCATCGCTGCAGGTCAGGCAGATGACGTCCTGGTTCAGCCTCTGTACACATGACATGAAAACGTTCATGATGAAATGTGACACTGTGGGTTCATTCCAGGTGGAAACAGACAAAACATGGAAGATACAGATGCTTGATCTTATGTGCACGGACTGTTGGGTTGTTTTTATGTCAATGCTGCATAAAGACCCAGCACTACTTTTATGTCAGTTCCCAAATGAAATCTTCTCTATATCTAACTTTTTCTGAAGTGATTTATCACAGTTTATTGATAATATTATCCTTTGTATTTTGTATTTTATCAGTATAAATCATGTATTTTCCTATTTTTAATTCACTGATCATGCAGATGTTCGTTAAAGCTCAGATTAAAGTTAAGGGTTATTATATCAAAAACAGAGAAAACTGCAGAAAAAGTGACTTTTTCAGTAATATATGTCATTAACTGAACATAAACCAAGCATTTCCATCCACTGTCATTGATCCAACTCCATGGGTTTTACTGGTGAATCAATGTTGTAGAAGATGACAGTGTTTCCACGGTAACTACGGAGCCTCTGAACGTCCGAATGGGTCATATCTGATGACCATGGAAAGATGAAGAACTGTATTTTACACCAATTATCCACATGAATTGATAAGATTAATGGATCAACAGGAATTAAACATTTAGACCAGTAGCTGGGTTTGGTGGGTGATGGATGTTTGGGTCTTTATGGGTAAAAGGTTCAGTCATGGATGTAAACCAGCAGATATATGTAGAACGACACATAAATATAGGTTTAGACAACAATAATAATAAGGTAAAAGACATGATGTGAAGCTGCTGTAACAGAACTACCACCAGTCAACAGTTCAGTTTGGTTATGTAATAATAATAATAATAATTACTGATTTTACCATTAATACATCAGCGCTGCAACCATTAATCAATTAGTCGTTGTCAATTAGCTATTAAACCAATCAGCAACTATGTTGAGATTTAATAACACATTGGACTGGATTTTCAGGAAAAAAATCTAAGGGGTGTCAAACATACTGCTCGTGGGCCAAAACCGGCCCACCAGAGGGTCCAATCCGGCCCATGGGATGGACTTGTGCAATGCAAAAATTACACTGAAAATATCAACAATTAAAGGTGTTAAAATCATTTTAGTTCAGTTTCCACATACAGACCAATATGATCTCAAGTAAAATATGATAATAATAACCTATAAATAATGACAACTGAGCATTTTTCTCTTTTTTTGAGTAAAAAAAGTAAAATTACTTGGCAATGTTTACATTTTCAAACAATCTTTCACAAAAATGTGAATGACCTGAACAAATATGAGCAAAATAAAATGTCATTTTATTGATGTTTCTCACATTTTGCTTCGCTTTTGTGTATGACATGTACATGCTATTGTTTTGATCATAATTGTTAATTTTTAAAAAAGTTTAGTTCTGTTCATTCTGCTCATGTTTCTCAATTGGTTGTCCATTTTTGTCATTATTTATAGGTTAGTATGTTATTATTTACTGGTCTGGCCCACTTGAGATCACATTGGCATGCTTTTATCATAATTCCAGATTTTATGTCCTAATTCCTGGTCCTTTTGTGTCTCCGCTCCATAAATATATAGAATTTTCCTAAATTTTACTTCAGCTCAAAGATAAAACTGTCTTCTATTAGAAAGTTCACTCACAGGCTGTAAACGCTGATGACTTCCTGTTTGTGTGGCGTCCATCAGGGTGAAGCAGGCGCCCACTGAAGGGGCCAAGTCCAATCCGTCCAAACGGCACCGGGACCGTCTGAACGGCGAGCTGGAGCGCCTGGCCAGCCTCCTGCCGTTCCCCGAGGAGGTGACCGCCAGCCTGGACAAACTGTCCATCCTCCGCCTCAGCGTCAGCTACCTGCGCGCCAAGAACTTCTTCTCAGGTAAATAAAACATTCAACACAAAGTGGTTTAATCAGCGGCGAACGGAGGCAGGTTCTGGTTTAGGATGAAGAGACGCAGATGATCTGGGATGGATTGGACTTGATGTTTATAAACTATATGGACATAAATATTGGGACACATCATGTCTACAGCTGTAAGATGTCCTGTTCATGATGATCTGACATAAAAACATCAATATTTCTTTGAAGTTTAATGGGAGATTTTTCTTCCTCAGTGAAACGTGATGAAAGTAGATGGTTAGCTGTGGTAGAAAATTATTATTTATAGTCAGAGCAGGAAAAACATTTGAGAAATTTAGAAGTAGAACATTTAAAGTCATAGTCTGGATAGAATAAAAAGAGGGAAATTAAGTAAAAACCATCTCATACATACATTTTAGAAGCAAAGATAACAGTTTAAACCAAACTAACCAGTGCAATGATATTTATCCCAATATAAAACTATATTCTGACATTAGTCATTATTGTTTTGTATCCCAGACCCCTGTTAGAAAAGAAATGCCTGAATTCAACGTGTCCACATACTTTTGTCCATATAGTGTACATCATAATGTTTTCTCCGGGACTCTTTCTGCATGTTTATTGATGCATCCTCAGTTTTTCAGTGCTTCATGTTGCTGCTTTGTCATGACAGTAGTGGTTAAAGGTTGAGTTATTTTCCTTGGTCAGGATATGTACAGTCAGTCCAGCTTGGATTTCCAAGGCTGACAATTAATACTGAACAAACAAGAACTCAAACTATGAATTATGAAAGAGCTGCAGCATCTGAAACCGACCACAATGAACATTTGACAGATAAACAGAACCACAGTGCTGCAGTTTCAGACTCACAGTTTGTCTTTTATGTTTTTGTGATTGTCTCTTTCAACTCACCATAGATTTTTTATTAGTACGCTTTGTTTCTTTATTTTTATCAATTACTAGAAATTTCAGGCTACCTCATTTGAATTCCAGGCGACCCCACATGGGGTCCTGACCCCAAGGTTGAAAAACACTGCCATAGCTATTGATGTAAGAACTGAAGTGATTTTGTTTATTATCAGGAAAACATGTTAAATGGATAGATATCAGCTCTGAAATTAAACTACTATGAGCTAGTTTTGTTGTTATCATTATATTTGTCCAAACAAATGTACCTTTAGTTGGACCTGGAGTTAAAGTGAACAAGAAAATGAAGAAAACAAGGGTGGTCTAATAATTTTTTCCATGACTATAGATGGTGATAAAACACTAAAAGTTAAATATAGAGAAACATTCCTTTGGGAACTGATACAATAATAAAGAGTGGTCTATTTTTTGCTGTACGACAACAGAATATTCATTATAATAATATGGTCCTGGGTGGATGTCCTCCATCATTATGTGAACATCACAGGTTTTTCTTGCATCTCCTCATCGTCCACACCAGAAGAAGAGCAGCCACTGCCTTAATCAGATGATTTCCTCCATGTTTTATTTGTTTTATTGTGATCAGACCGAGCTCAGGGCGTCCGTTAAACCTGAAGGCGTCTCATGCCACCGGTGGACGAGTTCGTCCTCCTCCACCGTCCTCACCAACTCATTGTTATTTTAGGCGCTGATCTTTCAGAGATGCTGCAATGCGGCCGGCGGACGCTCTTCAAGCATCAATAATTGAGAGAAAACCCAGAGTTTAAAGAATTCATGACATCGAGGCAGAGCAGTGTTTGTTTAAGGCGGCGTCTCTGTGAAATGGCTGTTTGAGGTGAGACGGACAGGAAGTGGCGGCGTCGATATGAGCCACAGAGTTTCCTCCGGATGCAGATGACAGAGGGTTTAGGAACCAGGAAGTTTTAGAGGTCAACGATGAAACCGAGAAACATTACAGAAAAACAGCAGCACATCGAAAAAACAAAGGAAGGATGAAGATACATGAAGCATTATGACAAAGAAGAGCAAAAATGTCCATCATTATTTTCAATATTTAGGTTTAAAAGCTGAGGTTTTGTCCTGAGTGAAAGTTGAGGAAACAATTCAGCAAAATGAAAATGATATAAAAGGATGAAAACGATGTAAAAGTAGTAAAAAGACAAAATGGACAGAATAAAAAGTGAAACAAAAACCAAAGCAAAGTAAAAGACGCAACTCAAAGAAAACAACATAAAAGCTGAAACAAGACAGAAATGTCCTAAAAGTAGATGAAAAAAAAAGAAAGAAGAGTAAAATGTTCATCATTATTATCAGTATTTAAGTTTAAAAGCTGAGTTTTTGTCCTGAGTAAAAGTTGAAAAAAACAAGAAATTATTTGTAAAAGATTTAACAAAATTAAAAAAAAAAAGAAAAAATATGAAAATGACATAAAAGACCCAGTAAATAAAAAAGGATACAATATAAAAACTACATAAAAGACTCAACAAAATGAAAACAATGTAAAAGATATAAAAATATGAAAAGACGACTTATTTGATATAAAAAACACAAATAGATGAAAATGATGTAAACGAAACAGAAATATGAAAACGGTCCAAAACATCCAACAAAATAAAAATAATGTAAAAAAGAAAAATTTTAACACAAATTTGGAAACAAAAATCCTGACAAGATGAACATGATGTCAAAGATGCAACAAAGTAAAAACGTTAAAAAAAACAATAAAAAAACAAAAAAAAAACAAAAGAGCAAAAAGGGTTTCACATTCTCAAAAAGATAAAAACACAATGAAAACACTGTAAAAAATGCAAAATGACAAAAACAACATAAGAACGTAAAAACGATGAAAATACTGTAAAAGACACAAAAACATGTAAAAGATGAAACAAAATGGAGTACAGTTTGTTGTTTTAAATTCTTCTTCATGGCCAGAATGCGACAAATGGCTTAAATCGGATAAATTTTGAAAAAAATCTAGAAAACTGGAAATATTTGCTGAACATCAGGAAACACGAAAAATAAGAAAAATCATGAAACACTGAGGAAGTGTTTGAACAGAGAAGATGAACAGAAGGACCCTGAAAGGCTGAAGTAGACCTGGACGGGGCTGACATGTATTTCCCATCATCCCTCAGTCGTCCTGGTATTTATTATTCTCCACATATGGACGAATCGGCTGCTGCTCAGCCATCGCGTTCAATTATTAATCGTAGATTTCAGTACCTACAGGTCAAAGGTCGGCCTTTTGTCTGTGCATTAGCCTACTTCTGGACGTCTCTAAGTAATTAACGAGCCTGGGGTCTTACAGTACGAGGGCGGATCCACGGACCCGGGTCCCGTGGACCCCCAGGGCCCTTCGCTATACGCCAACACCGCGGTCGCACATAATTTGTTGTATGTAAACAATGCAAATCCTTCCTGTCAGCGGACTGTGATACGGGGAGTCGGATCTGTGTGGGAACGCCAGAGATTGAGTTTGGACGTTCACAGGAGGTTCATCAAGGATTAAAATCTTAGAGAAATGATTTATGTTGCATCATTTATCTGCAAATCTGTTTATAAATCCACTAACCCACCCATAGAAGTCCTTCTAATCACCTTAAGTGTGTAATTTGTGCAGTGTGTTTTTATTTTTACTTTGTTTTTTAGTATTTCATCAACTTGAGCCTTAAACAAAAATAGCAAATACTCAATAAGTGTCTTATTTTTTTTAACCCTTTAAATGCCATGTTTGCAGTGTGAACAAACTATATTTTTTGATGGAGAAAAAAACACAATTTTTTCCCCCAATATAAAAAGTGGATTAGTTAATTATTATTATTATTATTATTATTATTATTATTATTATTATTATTATTATTATTATTATTATTATATTTTTATTTATTTATTTTTTATTTATTTATTCATCCTGGCATATGTCAATGATTAACAGCAATATTAATTAATATGCTTTTTTGTGCTAGGTCAAATATTGTAAAATTAAGAAAACAATCAAGAAAATTAATAAGTAATATAAAAAAAATTAATAAATAAATACAACAGCAAATGCTTAATATTACTAAAAATTAAGAAAATAATGCAGAAAATGAACAAAATGAAGAGAATAATCAAGAAAATGAACAAAAGTGAATAAAACAATGAACAAAATAAACAAGAATGAATGAAAGAATGAATAAAATGAAGACACTCTTCAAAGAAATGAAAAAAAAAAATACTGAAAAAATGGGTGGAAATAATGAAGAGAATAAACATAAAATTTACAAACTAATGAACAAAATTAACAAAAATTTATACACACTAGGAAAACATGGCATGTTTGTTTTTTCTACTGCATAAAAATTGGATTAGTTATTTTATTTATTTATTTTTTTCATCCTGGCATATGTCAATTATTAACACCACCATTGGTTAATGTACATTATTATTTTTTGTTCAAGGTCAGATGTTAAATGTTAAAATGTGTCAGTGTGCATTTTGTACTCACTAGTTAGAAGGGTGTTAGGGTAGGAATTTAACACTGTTTATAATGTGCTGATTTTAGTGGATGGATCAGGATTTAAAAAATTAAGCAAAAATGAACAACATTAGAATTCTGGCCTAAAACAAACAGAGAAAAATAATATGACCTTTAATAACCTGAAATACAAAGTGTGCATAATATGCTCACTTGGATACCAGTAGGTTAAAAAAAGAACAATGTCAGTGAGGTTATTAAAACAGATGTGTGTGTGTGTGTGTGTGTGCATCCAGTTTGTGCAAAAACATGAGTGAAAATGAACAAAAAATCACTATATTCAAAGTTTCTTTCATGTAGAACAGTTGGAAACGTAAATGTGATCATGTGCAACAGATTTTGCAAGTGTGTAAATGATAATTTTTACTGATTTAATATATGAAACAACAATAAAAAAGACAGATTAGATGAAAATTAGTTGCAAAACTCCACCAGACAGACTGTATTTTACACCAGTCATTTCCATGTATTGACAGGATTAGTGGATCAGCAGGTTTTAAACAGTTTAGGTCAGTAGATGGTTTTGGTCGATGGTGGATGTTTGGGTCTTAGCAGTAGGTGGAACATGTTTTTTTTTTTTTTTTTTCTGTTGAACTCATTGAAACTCTGTTATATTTCTTTGGAACCCCCCCACAGTCGTATCCAGCGCAGGCTGAACAAAGCTCTGTTAATCTGCCTCAGTATTATCCATCCCAGCTGCCATCTTTGTTAGAACCCAGAGCTACGATGAGCGCCGTTAAACCTCCAAACCCGATAACACTGGGATCAGATCCACGTCCACGGCTGTCGTCTGCTGTTTGGACCCGTCCTGTCCATGTGGACTCGTTCTGTCCATGTGGACCCATCCAGTCCATGTGGACCCGTCCAAACCTTTGTGGTGTCTGAGGGTGTTTGTAGTGAATTGTCTGTGTAGGTGGAACCAGTGTTTCCAGTCGGTGTCGTCACAGATAACAACAGTGTGAAGACTCAGCGATCCACCTCTAGGTCCAGTCCTCCGCTCCCTGTTCTTTCTGTTTTCATATGCGTTGGTGGTCGGACGGTCAGTGTATCTTCTGGTAATTGGATTTTCTTTTCAGAAACTAAAGGAAAACTAGTGGTTAATTGATTTTCGTTTTAAAATAGAAGTATTTAAAATTGAATTTCAAGGCCTTTTTCTTTTTAGTGTCAAAACAGATAAACCAAATTTAAAAAACAGATTGATTTTTGTTTTCTCTTTCTAATAACAAAAAAGTAAGTTACTATCTGACAGGAAGGGAAAAACAGACCAAAAACACCTGGGTTTTTTTTCACTTTCTGAGAAGGGAAAGGAAGGAAAGAGCGCTAATGCGCATAATGGTCAAGGCAGACGGCCATCCTCCAGGAGTCTGGGTCTGCTCCAGGTTTCTGCTGTTAAAGGGAAGTTTTTCCTCGCCACTGTCACCAGTCACAAGTGTTTGCTCCAGGAGGATTCTGTTGGGTTTCTGTAGAATTGACTTAGAGTCTGGTTTTGACCAACTCTATATATAAAATGTCAAGAGATAACTTTTTTGTGATCTGGCGCTATATAAATAAAATTTGATTGATTGAGTGATTTAATTGGTTTTCCCCTGTAAGTCGCTTTGGAAAAAAGCGTCTGCCAAATGCGTAAACATAAACATAAACATAAACATAATGCCATTGAGATTACAAAGACTCTTATGAAGGATGGGTTTGTACGAATCTTCTAGTTCATAAGAAATCTGGAGTTCGTAGACATTCACGGAGGGAACGTGTCTACAATGTCCAGATTTCGTACGAACTGGAAAAAAACATTTACAGCTGAAGAGCAAATGTTCAACAAATCATCAATAGAATCATTTTAGTGAGTTTTTGTTTCCATCCAGTTTGTACTTAAACCTGAGGGAAAAGGTGTAAATTCAAAGAAATCAAAAACAAAGTTAAGGTTTTTCACTTGGAAGAGGTGGAAATGTCGGATTATAGACAAAAGGTAAATGTGCATAAATGCAGTTATTCTGCTTGTTTGCAAATGTGGAGAATGAAAAGACTGTAACCCAGTTCACCCAGTTAATACATGAAATAAATATATCTGATATATTAGATGGAAACAAATCTAATAATAATAATAATCATAATCATAATCATAATAATAATGTAATCTGTTTTGGATGGGGTTTTTTTCATGAAAAGATGACAAACTGTATTTTAAACCAGTTATTTCCATGTATTGATAGGATTATTGGATCAGCAGGTTTTAAACAGTTTAGATCAGTAGGTGGTTTTGGTCGATGGTAGATGTTTCGGTCTTCGAGGGTTAATCTGACACTGAAAAACTAATGAAAACATAAACATAGCCAATCATTTTCACCCAGATTCTAATATCAGAACACATTCACACATTCTCTACACATTTCTCTTCCATCTTTAAAGTAGAAATAAAAGCTCATGGGATACTGATGGAGTTTCTGCTCCTCTTCATGTGTCTGTAGAGGATTCCACCCCGTTGTCATGTGACCACCATTGTCATATGACCACTGTTGTCATGTGACCACCGTTGCATAACCTCTCACATCCACATCAGATGTCAGCGCTGAGCAGAGATTCAGATGTGGCTGCATTTAGAGGGAGTAGCTGTCGAATGTGATGATTAATCCTGTGAGTTTGTTTGTGGAGCTGAAGTGAACTGCAGCCGCTACAGGTTCACTGTGTTGTAGATATAAATGGAGATTAAGAGGAATAATCCCTGAGGATGGAGAGGATTCAGCATCCAGTGGGGAAACACAGGGCTTTAGATCATATCCCAGGATTATTATTATTATTAGTATAAAAATTAACATTAAAATGCATTTCATGACCAAGTTAAGAACCTTACACATCGCAAAATTGCACTTGTGGCCTTTTCCCACTCTTTAACACTATTTTTATAGACTTCATAGTTCACAGATATACATATCGTTAATATTTTGTCTAATCATATTTTATGTCAATTTTAATTTTATTCTACTTTTAGTTATATTTTTATTTAACTTTTTGTAAAAAAATAAAAAATAAATTAAAAAAAATTCTTATTTAACTTTTTGTAATTTTATATTTGCTCTATTCTTATTTTCTGACCTATTGACTTTTTTATTCATATTTTTGCACTGACTGGAGTAGCACTGCTAATTTCATTGCATGAACAATAATAGTATCGGCTTTTTGGATATTCTGATTCTGATTTTGACCCAAAAAAATAACGAAACTTTTCTGATGTATCCAAATTTTGCTATAAATCTATAGTGTTCAATTAGAAATCCATAATACTTTAGTGAGTGGTTTCCCCAGGTTTTCACTCAACACCACCCCCCCTCCTAAAACCAAGTATGGACCAGTCCATAAATCACATGATGAGCAGGAAGTGACATCATCTGTGTGTTCAGAAGCTCATGGGAGACCAACAGTGAGTTTTACCTTTTTCTTTTCTGTTCTGATGACTTTGACAGCTCTTGTTCTCAGAGGCTCCATAATGAGCATGGAAACACCGTCATCTGCTATGACATTGATTCACTAGTAAAACCCATGGACTTGGATCAATGACAGTGGATGGACACACTGGGTTTATGTTCAGATAATGAGAGATTTTACTGAAAAAGTCATGTTTTCTTCAGTTTTCTCTGTTTTCAATATAATAAGCCTCAACTTTAATCTGAGTTTTTATAAACATCTACATGATCAGTGAATTGAATAGAGGGAAAAAAGAAGATTTATACTTAAAAATGCAAATACAGAGAATCATATTAGAATAAATAGGGATTAATCAGTTAAGAAAGGTTAAAAATAGAGAAAATTTCATTCGGGAACTGCCACAAAAGTAGCACTGGATCTTTATGGGTTAAGGTACCACAGAACATACAGGGTGGGGAAGCAAAATTTACAATGAACATTTAGTTGTTTTTTCTCAGCAGGCACTACGTCAATTGTTTTGAAACCAAACATATATTGATGTCATAATCATACCTAACACTATTATCCATACCTTTTTCAGAAACTTTTGCCCATATGAGTAATCAGGAAAGCAAACGTCAAAGAGTGTGTGATTTGCTGAATGCACTCGTCACACCAAAGGAGATTTCAAAAATAGTTGGAGTGTCCATAAAGACTGTTTATAATGGAAAGAAGAGAATGACTATGAGCAAAACTATTACCAGAAAGTCTGGAAGATACTATTAAAGAAGAATGGGAGAAGTTGTCACCCGAATATTTGAGGAACACTTGCACAAGTTTCAGGAAGCGTGTGAAGGCAGTTATTGAGAAAGAAGGAGGACACATAGAATAAAAACATTTTCTATTATGTCAGTTTTCTTGTGGCAAATAAATTCTCATGACTTTCAATAAACTAATTGGTCATACACTGTCTTTCAATCCCTGCCTCAAAATATTGTAAATTTTGCTTCCCCACCCTGTATTTACAATATTTTTTTTTTATATTATATCTTTTTTTTTTTTTTTTTTTCCGTTATATTTTATTTTATATCATTTTTTTTTCCATTATAATTTATTTATTTTACATATTTTAATGGACAATTCTAATTGTTTGGGCCACCACTGTTAGTATATTTTTGATCTTTCTGCTCTTGTCTTCCATAAAATTCAAGAAAAGGCTTATTTGTCCTTATGTAAAATATCCTGAACCTTCACTGGATTAATTTGTATCAAATCTGGACCCATCTGAGTGTTCTTAGAAATCAATCATGTGACGTTTAGGAGGGAGGCGGACCACCACCCATGTGTCACTCCCATTAAACACACAACGTCACGTATATGTACAACAAAGGAGAACAGGCTTGTGCATAATTCAGCGTCTTTATCTCCATGGCCTGATCCGCTGGGAGTTGCATAATGTGGTTCAGGCCCACATTCGCCGTCTCTCGATTAATGGACGACAGTTGAAGTTGATGTTTTTATAATAGGCCTTATGGAAACTTGTGAAAGATTAATTTCTCCTCTGCTGCTGCTGTTGCTGGTGCTGGTGTTTATTTGGTCCTTGTGATTTGTGCAGGTTGAAAGGCCTTTTCATCACACAGTAATTCATCTAGAAACTTTTACGGCCAATACAGATCAATTATGGATGACAAGACTGGGATCTTATTTAACAGGCCTTTAGAAACAGGAAATAAACAGTTGTATTAAAACAGAAAAGCAGTGACATTTTCAACGGATTGAGCTTATTTAACTTTATTTAATTTGCAACAAATTCAGGAGAAAATTTAATGATGAGAAATCAAGAATTAAATCAGTTAAACCAAAATCAGATAAAAGTCGGCTGATTTTAGCTTTTTTTATTTTTAAATCTCATGTCATTTCTATGTAGTTTTATTATGTGTTGGTTTGTTAATTGTAGAATTAGTTTAACTTAATTAACTATCAAAACACTGAACATTTTATACAATTTTCTTGTATTTTATTGACAAAAAGCAAATTTATTAATCAAAAAAGGCCTTAACTGCAATTTAATTTATCATTTTGGACCATTCTTATTGCTATATCTGAGTAAAAAAAAAAAAGAACATATTGAAAAGGTAACAACCAAAATTTGCAAATGCTGGGGTGATGAAAAAATTTAACATTACACAATATGGACAACAAATATTGGGACAGTCACACCTCCACTTGAAATATTATCGCAATAACAATGTGAATGTCAGTAATCATCGTGATAAATATCTAATTCATATTTCTTTTTCACTTAAAGCCTGATTAATCCTGAATGAGAGATGAAGAAACCAGATTAAAATAATTGTTTATGGTTAGAACATGACAAATCTTGTAGAGATATAGACATAGAACATTTAGAACTACAATAAATGATGAGTAAAATTAAGTAAAAACAAACTGTAGTATTTTCAAAAACAATGTAAGTGAAATTAAGCCTTAAAAAAGCTTACTGCAATGATATTTATTGCAATCTATAACTACAGTGTTTCAAATAAAGTTGGAATAATGTTTTCAAACACATTCCTCATTTTATTTCTGTTTAATCACCTTTGACCTGGTGAAATAATTACATACTGAGTCCTGGTTAGCATGTCACTGTTATTAAAAAAATAAAAAATTAAAAAAAAGTTGTTAAAGGTCTTCACTAATAAGGCTTTTTCTATTTTGTTACATAAGTAAAAATGAAAAAAAAAACAAAAAAAAAAACAAAACAACACAAAAAAATAACCAACGTCCAAACATGTATCTTCATCTCCCACAGTGAGATGAAGATTCTGTCGCATAGACTCCAATTATAAACTCAGAAAAAGTCAGACAAAAGTAGAAAACTTCATCTGTGATCATTTGACAAGTATGAAAAGACAAATATATTTAATTATTTTGCTGAATGCATCAGCGATCACACAAAAAACCACATAAATTGTTAAACATTATCTAGTTTCAGATCCACTTTAATGTTTTTTTCTTATTCAATCTGTGTTCAAACATACATATGCAATAAGAGGAAATAAGGAGGGAGGGGGCGGGGCTTCTACACAACCTAATCTATCTGTATCCACTCATGTACCCACGTGTATGACACGTTGATTTACAGAAAACCCTGAATGCACCACTAGAGGCTGATTCATGAACTCACCACAGCCGCTGATCCAGGTTACATAAGCTAAGTCGTAGAAGTCTTGTGACATGTTAGGATGCACGTCACCTTTTTTCGCTCTAATGAGGGAAATAATTTGTGTTGGTTTTTTGTTTTAACGCCGCCCACCCACTGACCGCCGCCCCCAGCCCCTGCCCCTGCCCCTGCCCCTGCCCCTGCCCCTGCCCCTCCCCCTTCCCCTCCCCCTCCTTCCTGGGGCTCATCTATGTGCACACAAATGAAAGGCAGAGCTATGTGGGCTTCATAATCAGCACTGGGTCATCCCTTCACGCCGACCCCCCCCCCGCCCCCACCACCACCACCACCACCTCCACCCTCCCAGCGCCCATCCTTTCCTCCGTCCTTCCCCTGCAGGGCTTAACCCCCCCCCTCCACCCCCTCCAACCAAGCCCCACTGATCACGATACGGCCCTGCCAGGAATGCAGGCCACTATGGGGAAAAAAACCCTGGTAATCAGTAGTGACCCTTCCCCAGCTGACCCCGCCCAAATCCCATAACTCCGCCCCTCGTCCTCCTCCTCCAACCATGTGATCGAGAAACCTCGGGAGACACGAAAGCAGCCCAGGGTGCGTGCTTTCCCCTGCATTAGCAGCCGTGTGCTCATGCTCAGTGTGTGTGTGTGTGTGTGTGTGTGTGTGTTGCGTGCATCCATGTGTATGTTAGTGGCTGTGGGGGTGGGACGTATATGCATCGCGTGTTCATTTACTGCAGGGTTTGAGGGGTGAAGGAGTTGAAACATTCTATATTTACTCGCTGCCATTCACACTCTGCTAGAATAATTAACACACAAACACATTCACACACATACTGTATGCATGCCCTGCGCTGCGTTGGCACCGACACACGCCGCCGTCCGATCTGCTCGGTAACGACCTGCAAGAGCATGAGTCACAATCCACAACCTGGATGACACGTTTCCTGGTTTTATGTTTGCATGCACTGGGATTGGATAATTGTTACTGCAAAGCAAAACAAGATGCATGCATTCGGTTTGATTTTTGCAAACATACAATCGTCTGTTGCTGTTTCTTTTGTTTTTTTGTGACTGGACGCTAACGTTAATCCTAAAAGTGTCGTCAAAAACCTGTTTTAATAGCACTGACCTGCATCTGGGCTCCAAACATACACAAACACTGCTCTTCTACTGTCATTCTACTACTTATCTAAATATGTATATAGCCTATAAAGTTATTTTTATATTGTTTGTTTTTTTCAGTATCTTATATATCATGTGTTTGTGTGTTAAGTATCCTAGCAGAGTGTGAATGGCAGTGAGATAAGATAAGATAATGTAAGATAAGATAAGACTTTATTTATCCCTCCATGGGGAAATTTCACGTTATCTGCAGCAACAAACAACTGCAGAGAAAAAGACAGGTAGAAAAACCACAAACAAGTGAAAAAATGTAATATAAGACGTTTTAGAATGTTTCATCTACTTCACCCCCCCAAACCCTGCAGGAAATATTGATGTTTAAAAACTATATGGACAAAAGTATTGGGACACATCATGTCTACAGCTGTAAAATGTCCTGTTCCTGAGGATTTGAGATAAAAAACATCAATATTTCCTTAACTCATAAAGACCCAAACAGCCACTGGTGACCAAAACCATCTACTGATCTAAACTGTTCAATACCTGTTAATCCACTAATTCTATCAATACATGGAAATAATTGGTGTAAAATACAGTTCTTCATCTTTTCATGGTCATCAGATATGACCCATTTGGACATTCAGAGGCTCTGTAATTACCATGGAAACACCATCATCTTCTACAATGTTGATTCACCAGTAAAACCCATGGAGTTGGATCAATGACAGTGGATGGACACACTTGTTTTATGTTCAGTCTTTACTGTAAAAGTCACTTTTTCTTTTATTTTCTCTGTTTCTGATATAATAACCCTCAACTTTAATCTGAGCTTTTATGAAAATCTACATGATCAGTGAATTAAACATAGGAAAATAACAGATTTTTGCTGAAAAAATGTAAAATACACAGAATAATATTGTAATAAATGATGATGAATCCCTTAAAGGGGTCATATTAATCTGAACCCACTTTTCTTAGTCTGTGGTTCATTTATTTGTGTATTTGGACCCTAATAGTTCATACAGTTTGAATTTGAACCCTCCAGGTGCTGCAAAGCTATCTTTAGATTCATTCTGGAAAAAATCCAGTGGATTTCTACAACCCGTTTTAATTCCTTCTTAATTTGTTACGTTTTATAACTAGTTACGTCATGACATTTGCACATATCAGGTCCAGACTTCAGACAAACATTTCTCCGAGTACGACATAATAGTTTGTCAGCAGCAGCGGTTGTAGTCCATGCTAAACATATGTCCAAACTTCGAGCCGATTACCTAAAATGTTCAATTGTTGGTTGAATTAACGAACACAAGTGGCTGAATGGGACAGAAAGCATGGTCAACAACCTGGAGGGGGCGGGGCTTGAAGTGGCTCATGTGCATTTAAAGGGCCAGCGCTCCAAACCACCTTTCTGGTGTCATTACTCAGAAATAGGGTTGAAGATGGACCTGTGGAGTTGAATGAATGAAGAATTCAGACCCAAACAGAGCATTTACAGTTTATGTAGACCACAGGGAAATGTTAGAAAATGCAGAATTCCATTTTTAAAAAAAAAAAGCAAAATATCACTCTTTTAAGAAGGGTTAATTTTAGACAAATATTAATTTGGGAACTACCACAGAAGTAGCACTGGGTCTTTATGGGTTAACCAGATTGGTCCTATTGAGATGGAGGATCTGATTTTCAAGGGAGACCTGGAAAAGACAGCAGCATAATTACAGTTTTACAATAATAAAAGCATTTGTAAACACAGAAAAAACATATATAATCAGTCAAAACATTTACAGAACAGCTTTGATTCCAGAGTTTGAACGCTGTCTTTAAAATCAGTCAAAGGAGTCAGTGTTTGTAGACGGAGCTCAGGCATCAGGAGGTTCAAGCCTGATTCAGTCCTGATTCTATGTAAACGTCCTGCTGGTGTTCACTCTGTCTTCACTGAACCCATAAAGCTGTTTCTGTGTAATGATGGAAATCACAGATGTCAGTCCCTGAGTCACGTCTTCATAGATCAGGTTCATCTGCGTCAGCGTGGATTAAAGTCCGGATGAGATCAAATAGAGCTGTCCATGGACCTCCATGGCTTTTCAGCGCAGAAACCAGGCGTTTGATGTGTGACCCGGTGGCTCCTCAGCCGTGAAAGTAAAAGTACTTCTTTATTTGCCCTCGTGCTTACTGCCCATGGTCTAAATCAGTCCTGGCACGGCTCCAAAATAAACCGCAGAGGTTCCGCCTTCATGTTGGCTGGGTGGGCGGGGCCTGCTCTGAGGATGTCCATGCCATGGGTCTCTGTCATCACAATCCAACCGCCACCCCCCACCCCCCACCCCCCCGACGGCTTAATACAGCGGGTTAATGTGTCCAAATATAGCGCTGTGTCATGATTCAGACTATTGTTATCACACGTGATCTGATTGGAGAAGATGTACAATATTTGGCGTAAACAAACAATTTAGAGTGAATCAGAAACGCAGCAGCTCGTGAGGAATGTGTTCATCTGTATGTAGATATAGATCCAATGAAAGTCTCCAGATAAAGCTCTGATCTATAGTTTTCATTTAGGTATTTTTCCGGAAATGTTCATAAATTAATCAGATTAATTCAGTATTTATCTCCTAGGCCTTTTGCAGTGAATTTTCCACTATAAATAAACCGTGAATAATAAATAATTCTGTACCAGTCCTGTATTCTATATTTAACCCTTTGGACTGAGCTGATTATCTACCTGGGTGCTTCTGTTAAACTGGGTATATTTTGGTTCCTGGCACTTTTCCAGCTTTTTAGATCCAATAATAAAAGAGAAATGTTGACATATTTCCCCCCAGGACGTACCTAATGATGACCTAAGATAAATGCAAAGTAAATTATACTCTTACTCTTAGCCATCCCAAAATGAATGAATTTTTAAATAAAATATTGAGGCCAAAAATAGGACCAAAATTGGGACAGGAAAAACTACCTAGGTGTCACTGCGTTTTATTTTGAAAACATGGCTTGGTATGTTCTTATATAGTGCTATAGATAAAGACACTGTGTTAAATGTGTTGATCCTAGTGGTTTTTCTATTCCAGACAAGTGGGTTTTTCATGAATCTCAGTCTCATTCCAGGTTTTGTGTGTAACCCATCGTGTCCACTGGTGTTACATACAGAACCTGCCCAGTTAAATGCAGATAAATTGCAACTGATTTTGTAATAGAAGTCATTTTTGTGAAACTCTCCGCCTTCGATATTTACTTCGATTCCCAAAATGTACCTGTGAGAGAATAAAGAGATATTTAAAAAAAAAAAAAAATAGTAGCACATAATTTTCATGTGCTTTTGACTGTGTTACATACAGATTTTTGTATTAAATATAGTGTAAAATAACATAAAAATGTGTTTTATCTGAAAATAGTTTCTCTTTTATCTCAGTATTTATTTTTAAAATAGACCCAAAGTGCTTCCAAACCTGCTTCATAACATTAGTCTACATTTGGTTTGAATTTTTAGCCCCCATGTCCTGTTTTTAGGACCAGTTTCATAGAAGCTTTGAAGTTTTTATTGTCTAGCTACTTTTGTTTTGTTTTAACTACTTTTATTTGTCTTAGCTACCTTTATTTTTAGATATAGCATATGTTTTTATGTTAAGTTCGATTTACACTGACCTGAAGAGCACCTTGAATTTCGTCAGGTTGATGCCTTGTGTTAATATGATGACAATAAAGCTTCTTAAATCTGCTTAAATCTTAAATTAGTCCCAGATTTACACTTGAATATAAAAATAACTGAGGCGTCGCAGCTTCACTGTGTTCAGTAACATTTTGTCTGACATTTCCCATGACAGTTTCAGTGTGTTTTGGCAGCGTTGTGCGCTTGTTGTGCGTTTGTGGAGCGTACATGGCGGTCTGTAACAGCCCTGTGGAACGAGGCCAGGGCGGCATGTAAGGATTGAGCAGGAAATCAAAGAACATCCGCTTTAATCCTGATGGAAATAGCATGATGGAACAAACTGAATGATATCTGCAGTCAGTGTGTTCATGTTTTTGACTGATGTGACATGAACCCAGTGAACCCGGCTGGTGTCGGTCTCCATGGAAACGCCCTCTGACCCCAAGCGTCGTCCAGTTCGGTTGCTCCATCACTTTTGTGACCATCTGTGTTTACTGGGAAACATTCAATTCGATTCAATAGATGAAAATAGTGATGATAATAATAATAATAATAATAATAATAATAATAATAATAATGATAATAATAATAATAATAATAATAATGAAGTACAGGCAATTGCACATTTGAAAGTACTAGTAGAAATAATACATAATAAAGTAAACTAATAATAATAATAATAGATAAGCAATTATGTTATAATATGCACAGTGTCAAATGGGCAGGATAGATAGATAGATAGATAGATAGATAGATAGATAGATAGATAGATAGATAGATAGATAGATAGATAGATAGATAGATAGATAGATAGATAAAAAAATTGGGGCGGCCATGGCTCAGTTGGTAGAGCGGGTCGTCCAATAACCGAAGGGTTGGCGGTTCGAATCCCGCTCTGTCCTAGTCAGTCCGTTGTGTCCTTGGGCAAGACACTTCACCCTCCTTGCCTCCAGTGCCACCCACACTGGTGTATGAATGTTTGGTGTTGGTCAGAGGGGCCGTAGGCGCAAAATGGCAGCCACGCTTCTGTCAGTCTGCCCCAGGGCAGCTGTGGCTACAGATGTAGTTTACCACCACCAGAGGGAGAATGTGAGAGCGAATGAATAATGGGTCAATAATGTAAAGCGCTTTGGGTGTCTAGAAAGGCGCTATATAAATCCAATCCATTATTATTATTATTATTATTATTAAAAATCACACATGCAATATTTGACTGCACCACCTTTGGTTTTGATTACATTCACTGGGACTTACATAGTGTCACAATAAGGTTCATAATAATTTTTTCATCCATAGTTGCATAAATTTTTGGTTATTGATGATGGAGAATCAGACCACTGCATCAGGTCTTCATCACATCCCATATTAGAGTCTGGATTTTACAGAGAGGCTAATCCATTTGTGATAATTCTCATATTCTCCCTGAACCGTTCTGTCATAAACCTGATGATCCTGATCAATCCTGGCATTCCTTTCCCCCTTTTTTTGTCTCTCTCTCTTTCTTTATTATTTATTTATTTATTTTCCTATGTTTATGTCACTAGTGGTTTTACTGTGGCTGTTTCTGTCTAAAACAGAGCTAAGATAACAAAGCTATAATGTAAACTATCAACAAATACAACACATGAAGATTACAGGACACTGTTATTTTGACCAAATTTCTGAGTGTGTGTTTGAAGGAAAAAATGTGATGATACAATAATACAGATTCATGTAAAAATGAGCTTCATGAGGGTTATTTTTCTCCCCCCTTCTTTTGTTTTTATTATTATTTTTTTCAAGATCACTGACCACAACACAAGTGCACTCTATGTGGGATACAAACTGTGTCCATCTGTGCATGTACATACCTGCCACATGTTTGTAATTCTTTTTCTTTCTTTATAAACCATGATGAGAAACAGTTAGTTTCCAAACTGGCAAAATATACCACTAATACTTGCATATTGTGAGTTTCTTCAAGTGCCCTTTTGTACTTATTGATGTGCCTATTGTTATGTTTTGTTTTGTGTTTGTGTCTTATAACTGAAAATGACAATAAAAAATACTTGTCCAAAAAATCCTGGCATTGTCCAGTATTTTTGACGTTAGAGACGTGAGAAGACACTGCATCAGTCAGAGTTAAATAACCGGTTCCAGCTCAAACATTATTAACCAGCGCAGTCCTTACCCATGGAAGGATCTGAACTATTTGCTTAGTTAAATCCAGGCAGTTAGACTGTCTATTTAACTCTAACTGATGTAGTCAGTGTCCTCTCATTTCTTTAAAGTTAAAAAGATTGGACAATGCCAGGACTGATCTTATTTTTTCATGTTATTTATTCTTTTTTTTTTTTTTTCCTCTCTTTTTTTTTTTTCTCTTTTTTTTTTATGGGCTCAGCTGGCTGACAGGCAGCTGTCTGTACCGATAAGGCAGCAGCCAACACCAACTGTACTATTTATTCTTTTGTAATTTTTTAAAATAATTTTTGTTCATTTTATTTATTATTCAACAACAACCAGGTGTCTGAATCAATATTGTAGAAGATGACAGTGTTTCCATGGTAACTACAGAGCCTCTGAACATCTAAATGGGTCATTTCTAATGACCATGAAAAGATGAAGAACTGTATTTTACACCTATTTTTTGTTACATGTATTGATAGAATTAGTGGATCAACAGGTATTAAACAGTTTAGATGGATGTTGTCAGTGGATTTTTAGGTTTATAGATTGATATTTTTGATTGTTTCCTGTTAAAGTTATTGATGATCACACAAATTCAATCTTTCTATAGATGTTTTAAGTGAATGTTCTCCAGTTTGATTAGTGGGAGAGTGTTTTGTTTGTGTATTTTCTCTAAAAACACGTCCATATACTGTAGTAGTTTTGATATTTAGCTGTTTTTAACAGTTTTTTTTTCTGTATCTGCCTGTAAAAGTCATCTGAACTATGACAAGCTGTGATTTTCAGGGTCACTGCTTATTTGTCAGATTTGATCAAATACTGGAACAGATATGTTTGTGTGGGCGATGAAGGATGAACCATGTTATCTCCACCGCATTCATGAATCATGAATTCCTCCGTTGCATGACCCTTTAAGGTCTCACAGCTACGTTTACTCCAATAAAGTCATTCCACCTTTAATAGAATAGAGCAGATAAACATGGATGTACTCTAATATTCAGCCCCTCAGTCTCACCTTCTTAAATTTTAATAGAAAATACAGTCTGTAGATGGAGTTAATCCCACTTTGATCAGGATCCAGGTCCAGGTCTTCCTCATACCACATTAAATCACTTTAACCCTTGAAGACCCAAACACCCAAAACCATCGACTGATGTAAACTGTTTAATACCTGTTGATCCTGTTAATCCTATCAATACATATAAATAATTGGTGTAAAATGCAGTAAAACCCATGGAATTTGATCAATAACAGTGCATGGACACACTTGGTTTTATATTTGTTCCATAAAAAAATAAAAAATAAAAAAAAAACCCATTTACAAACAATTAATAACTTGGAATAAGCCAAAAAAGGACTAATATGAAACAAAAAAATATATTTAAAAAAAACAACAAAATGAACTAAAACAGCCAAAGTCATCAAGAAAATGAAAAGTAATTGAACATAAGCCACAAACTGAACAAAATTGAAAAGAAAGAAGAAAAAATAATGAAATAGGCAACAAAAATAACAAAATAAGTAACAAAATGAATAAAAACAAATAAATGAAGAATTTCAATGAGTTTGTTAAATGACACTGGATGGAGACACTTGTTTTTTTCTTCAGTTAATGATATATTTTTGCTGAAAAAGTCACTTTCTTGTCAGTTTTCTCTGTTTTTAATACAACCCTCAACTTCAGTCTGATCTTCTATGAACATTCATCAGGGGTGTCAGACATATGGCCCACGGGCCAAAACCACCACCACCACCCCCCGTGATCTCAATAATAGCATAATAACTTTTAAGTAAAGACAACTTCAAATTTTGTCCTCGGTTTAATGTGGAAAAAAGTAAAATTAGATTATGAAAATATTTAAAATTTTTCACAATAAAATGTGAATAACCTGAACAAATATGAACCACCTGAAATTTCAACAGAGAAATAAGTGGTTCTGTACCAATATTCTACCTGTTATTAAATGTTTTGTGTATTTGTAGATCCACTGTGATCTGTAAGTTATGGTGATAATAAGCTGTGACATAATAGTGTTGAAATGGCACTTATTTTCCTGAGGAAATTTCAGGTTGTACATGGTACTTCAGGTTATTCACATTTTCATAATGTAAATTTACGTTTTTCACACTAAAACAGTAGTTATTTATAGGTTATTATACTATTATTATTTTTTATTTTGGCCCACTTGAGATCAAATTGGGCTGAATGTGGAACCTGAACTAAAATGAGTTTGACATCCCTGGTCTACATGATCAGTAAATTAAATATAGGGAAAAAAAACATGATTTACACTGAATAAATGCAAAATACAGAGGATGATATACAGTCGATATACAGAGATGATACAGTCACAGAGATGATACAGTCACGGAAAAAATTGTTAGATCATCAAAAGTCATCAAAAATAATGATTATGAAATCCAGTCCTAACTCCTGTGTGTATCATGTGACTAAAACAGACAGAAAAGAAAACATGGAATGCCTAAAAGCACTGTTGTTGTCAGTACAGTAACATAGATATTGGTGTAAGAACTGAAGTGATTTTGGTTATTATCAAGAAAACAGGGAAAATGGCTAGATATCAGCTCTGAAATTAAACTACTATGAGCTATTTTTGTTGTTGTTCTCATTATATTTGTCCAAACAAATGTACCTTTAGTTGGACCAGGCATTAAAATGAACAAGAAATTGAAGAAAACAAGGGTGGTGTAATAATTTTTTTCGTGACTGTAGATGGTGATAAAAAAAAAAAAACACTGCAGGTTAAATATAGAGAATCATTCATTTGGGAACTGACACAGTTGTAGCTGTGGGTGTTTATGGGTTACGATGCTGTTTGTTTGTGTGTTTGTGTCGTTTGTGGTGACGTTACAGCTCGTCTTCATCCTCTACTATCATCTCTTCTTTGGGGAATCCAGGCTGCTCTGTTCTCTGGAAATGCCTGGGGCTGATTTTCCTGAGTCGTTATTATGCCACATGTATGTGACAGCAGCAGGAATGTAAATGTTTCATTATGTACACTCGTGCCCGTTGAAGCTCGATAACTGGATCTGCTCTTTGTCCTCGTCCTTTGGCCCAGTTTTCATGGCTGGATTAGGACGAGGACACGACCGATACCTGGACGACGAAACAAACACAAACAACGCACAAAATGAAGAAAACGGGCAACTCGTTTATCCCATTCAGAAGATAAAAGACAGAACACCTGCTTTTACATGTCAGCAAACTGACCACATTATGAACGAAAGGCAGCAGAAAGAAGAACAGCCTTATATTTACCGCCTCTTTAACAAAATACTGATGCGTTTAACCCTTCAGTGTCCCGCCCATAGAGGTCCTTCTAATCACAGAAAGCACGTAATATAGCACAGAACTTACGTCAAATCATCATGAACAGGACATCTTACAGCTGTAGACATAATGTGTCCCAATATTTATGTCCATACAGTTTATAAACATCAATATTTTTTTAAGTACAAGTTCATGTTTGTTCATTTTCTTTATTATTTTGTTCATTATTGCTAATATTGTTGATTTGTGGATATTTTGGTCAAAGGAAATATTGATGTTTATTAACTATATTGACAAAAGTATTAGGACACATCATGTCTACAGCTGTAAGATGTCCAATTCATGAGGATTTAAGATGAAAACATCAATATTTCCTTAAAGTTAATGGGAAATTGTTTTTTGTCCTAATTGAGTTGTGAAGAAAGTAGATGGTTAGTTTTGGTAGAAAATTATTTTCAGTTAGAGCACAAAAATATTTTAGAAATTTAGACGTAGAACATTTAAAATCATAGTCATGGATTTAAAAAAAATAATGTTGAGAGAAATTAAGTAAAACCATCTCTGAGGCATTTTGGAAACAAAAATAACAATTTAAACCAAACTAACCAATGCAATGATATTTATCTAAGTATAAAACTATATTCTGACATTAGTCATTATTGTTTTGTATCCCAGACCCCTGCTGGAAAAGAAACACCTGAATTCAACGTGTCCACATACTTTTGTCCATATATGATTGAAAATGAACAGTCAAATGGTTTTCATTTCATTGAGTGAAAAAAATGTAAATGTCCTAGTTATCATAGAATTAAATGAGTCAGTGGTGATAATTATTATTAATATTTGTCTGAAGTTTAAAGCATGATTTTTGGTTCTAAGTGAAAGATAATGAAAATATTCTAATATATAATAATATCTCTCTTATATAAGATATAAAATATGATGATGGAAGGAAAGGATGCAATAAGGTGAAAATACTTTTGTCCATATAGTTAATGTCGTCTTAAAACTGTTTGTGGTTTGGACATGATGGTGCATTCAGGGACTCCGAGGGGTTAATGAAAATAAACAAAGACGAAGAGAAAATAATACAATGCAATAGAAAATCCTTTTTATATCTTTATTGACTCGTTCCATCGTCGTCAGACTCCAGCCGCTGTGAGTGTCATATCTAACATATGTTGTGCGTCGCCCTCCCAGTTTCCTGGCGCGGTTGTTGGATTATGTCACACGTCGCCTCTTCGAAATCCAACCCAAGATGTCAACATGGGAATAAGGTCACGGGTGTCTGACCAAAGCCGAGTCTCGTGTGAAGGTCCGGGCCTGGTCGGACTCTTCACACAAAGCCCATATGCTGCCGGTGTCTGCTTTGACGCCACCCCGCCCCTCCAATGGACCGCCCATTAACCCCCTTCACAGACAACAAAACATCTGACCCAGAACCCAGTCAACCAATCATGTCAGACATCACCTCCAGGTCAGAGGTCACCGTGGGTCGACGCACCGCGCTCCTGCTGGGGTCAGAGATTAATGCGGTTGACCACTGCTTCGATTCTCATGACATCATCGCAGCCCATCGTCTCACATCAGAGAAATAACAAGAAAGATCATTATGGTCATGATCACATTAGCCCTCACACATATGAACCGCTCATAGGAAATATGCAGGTGTTTAGCACATTCTGGATTCATATGGAAGGAAATTTTATTGCATTAAACCAGGGGTGTCAAACATACAGCCCGTGGGCCAAAACCGACCCGCCAAAGGGTCCAGTCTGGTCCATGGGATGAATTTGTGTAATGCAAAAATTACACTGAAGATATTAACAGTCAAGGATGTGGAAGTTTAGTTCAAGTTCCATATTCAAATCAATATGAGCTAAAGTGGGTCAGATCTGTAAAATACTACCATAATAACCTTCAAACAATACCAAAATGTTTTTGTTTTAGTGTAAAAAAGTAAAATTACATGAAAATATTTACATTTACAAACTATCCTTTTACAAAAAATGTGAATAATCTGAATAAATATGACCAACCAGGACTATCTTTAGAGAAATAGATGCAATTTTAACAATTATTTGACAATTTTAATATTTCTGTTGAAAACTCAGCAAATCATGCATCCTTTGTGGACACAAAACTGCTGATAAAAAAAGGCATAAACAGCACATAAGTAGGCTTACGCTGTCAGGGGCCGACAGCAAGAGTATATCCCTGAAATCCCCCCAATCCTCTGCTGTATATAAATCTATCCACAATAAAAGTTAATCGATATGAACTCAGTTTGAGCTACATGGACCTGATAGTGGCAGAATAATGATCACAGAAACAATTTTTCGTCACAAAACTCCACCTTTTGAATGAAAATGACCCCATATGAACTCTGGATGATAGACAGAAAATGGACATTTGTAAGACGATCAATATGAACTAAATTTTATCTCAGTCAGCCTATTACTGCTTGATTTATGTCCAAAAAAATTCATTTCAACTGAAGCACCCCCATGTGGATGACTTATAATACTCATAGAGAAGCTGAAATCCACAGGGTTCTTCCACTAGGGGTTCACTGTGATGGTCATCAAGGGAGAAGAAATCCAACCAAATCGGTCCTAGTTATCACATTCATATGAAGGAGATCTGGCACTGGCAGTCTGGATAAAACCATTATATTCCCAAAACTTGATTTTGGGGACGTAATTAACACGGTAGTGCTAAATAGTGGGTTTCACTGCAGTAGACAGCAGCAATGATGTTGGATGTAAATGAGGAAATATTCAGATATTTCATACAAAATCGGTCTGTTGCTGCTTCTGACTAAGATTTATACTAACAGCCTTATTATTGGAAGTGGACAGTATTTGTTTGCTGTGATGGTTATTGTTGTCTTTAATTTCCATCCCATGTTGCCTTTGAAGGTTTGTAGGAATACACATACAGCTGAGAAAAAGGAAAAGAAACTACGTGAACTGTATTTAAATGTATACATTGTATTGTACTGATAAAAAAAAAGAAAATCTAATTAAAATTAAGTAAAAAAATGGCCTGGCGCAAAAACTGTTTAATTCAGACCAGGACAAAAAGTACATGTATTTACACAGTCTAGAAGTTTGGATAATACTGAATTAATGTTTAGTCATATAATGCATAATGCATAATATCTTCAGTCAGATATTGGAGAAATCAGGATGGAGTTTTTAAATATAAAAAGCACTGATGATAAGCCCGTTTTATGACATATCTGTATGTCATATATGTTATCAAAGTTCACCAGAGTGTAACCATTGTGTAACCAGAGGGCACAACAGTAATAAAAACCAGATTCTTGTTAATAAAGTTACAGCTGTTGAACTGAGTGTAAATGACCACAGCCTCTTTTGGAGTTTAGAGATGCTGTAAAAACCAAAACCAAAAAAAAAAACCCCAAAAAAACATACAGAAAGAGAACATTACAACGAACATTTAGATATATTCAGTTAGATATGAGATTATTTTAAGAGTCAGACATTAATCAATCATGTTTCAGCTGTGAATGAATCACTGATGGACATTTGAGTATGGTGTACTTTCAGGTACAGACGTTAAAGTCTATAGAAACATGGCCGTTGGCTGGTGGTTGTGTAGAGCTCTGGATGTGCATGTCTATGGGAGGGGGTGGGGCACCGGTAGAGCTTTACTTTTAAGCCTGTTCCAAGAAAAAGAATTAACAAAACCCCTTTAAACCTTTAACTACTTTCTATAAGCTAATGGCCAAGCTTCCTCTTAGAGAATATTATATGTTGAAGGCATTTTTAGAAGACATGGATAAAGACATGAAAAAAGCGTAATGTTTATTGGCCTTTATAGAAATTAAAGTGTGTATAATTTGATTATATCTTCTACTGATAATGAACATATATATATATATATATATATATATATATATATATATATATATATATATATATATATATATACTGAATTAACTGATGGATATACAGTATCTTTCTCGTCCATCACTTTCAAACCTCTTCACAAACCGAATGGAATAAAAAAAGCAATGATGTCACGCTGGGAAAAAGGAAAATCCCATGAGGGCGAGAACAGCTGGCAGCACCAGCCAATGAACAACTGGGAGGCAGGAAGGACCAGGGGGGAGGAGCCAGGGGGAGGGGTTGGGGGAGTGGCTGGGGGACAGAGGAAGGGGCTTAGCTGAACAGTCACTCAAGTGTAAATATAGTGACGCCTGAAGGAGGTTCAGTCCACTCATCTGACTGTGATGTGGCATCTCTAAGAAAAGCAGAACACATTATTCTAATGGCTCTATCTTTAGCTACAGAAAAGAAAATACACACAATTGTATCAGAGTTTAAGTATATAGCAGAGAAAATACAGATAAACATAAGGCAAGGAGAAGGACTTCAATGAAGGTTGTTGATATTCTAGGCTTTTTTTTTTTTGGGTTATTGATTGTGACAACATTGTTTTTTTTTATGTGTTTGTTTGTTTGTTTATTCAACGGGGATGTTGTACATTGATTCACATTGCTGTAAATGCACCAGAGTTAGAATAATAGCTATATTTTCATCTGTAGTCCATGAACAGATGTTAAAGTGTCACCCTAAAAAGTAGTACAAGGTTATAAACATACAACTTTTAAAACATAAATTTAAAACACCCAAACACAGACGAATACAATACAAGTTTTGCAATACAAAATTTACAATTAATAACACATAAGACAAAGTAAAAGAATATTAAAGTATGCTTGGTGCTTAGACGTATTAAAAAACACAACAGAGACAGGACTAAAACATTTCTAAAGTTGGTGTGAAAGGATCTTTGTTTATTGTATGATGTATCTAACTGAATATTAAATTTCATTCATTTATTCAAAACTTCTGTAACACAGAAAGGGTTTGGATGTGTTTCTATTCTGTTTTGCTTTCAGTGAGATTGAGGCTAGAGAAGGTGGGCGGAGCTCCTTGTTAGATGCAGCAGTGTGTCAGTTCTGTGTCAGTTCTGTGCTCCGAATTCTGCGCTCTGAACGTTGTCCCAGTGACTGATTTACATAAATGTCAGATTTTACCTACCGGCTCCCTTGGCACCGTGAGCCCCCCCCGCCCCCTTGTTGAAAATCTGCAGGAGCGGGAATCAAACCCGACTCTTCTGTGTTGTGGTCCAAAATGCTACTGTCTGAGCTCAATCTCCACTGTCTTAATGTTTGAACTATTTGCTCTCTGATTGCCTTGGTACTTTTCAGGATATAACAAGTTACCAGTCTAGACCAAGGTTATAATAGTTTTGGATTTTTAATTATAGTTTAGTTTTAATTAGTTTTGACTTTTTTTTCTCTTATTCAGTTAGTTTTAATTAGTTTTTAGAGCAGGTTTGTTAGTTTTTATTAGTTATCGTTTTTTTCTGAATGCTTAGTTTTAGTTTAGTTTAGTTTTAGTATTAGTTTTAGTTATTTCATATATTTTATCTTCCTCATCATCCTATTCAAAGAAATTAGTGAGGCGTGGATATGTGTTACCCTGGACACTTTATTTGGGGGTCGGGTTAGGGCGGCTCATGGACTGAGCAGAGACACAATGTACCGTACAATGTATAAATTCCCTATAGCAGGTTGAGGGGGGGTGCAATCCATACACAACGTCACTTACGTGAAACAATGCAAAGATGTGCAAAGCATGAGAGGAGATGCACAAAGCAGCCAGCAGTTAAAGCAGATAGAAACATATATAAACCAGCTAACCAGCAGTTAAAGCAGATAGGAACATATATAAACCAGCTAACCAGCAGTTAAAGCAGATAGAAACATATATAAACCAGCTAACCAGCAGTTAAAGCAGATAGGAATATATATAAACCAGCTAACCAGCAGTTAAACCAGACAGAAACATATATAAACCACTTATAAACATATATAACCCAGTTCCTCATCAGTAAACCACACCTTAGCAGATCTCTCATCTCTTAATCATCTCCAGTTCCATTATTAGCCAACTTTGCTTCAGTTCAGTTCAGCTAGCTGTAGCTAGTAACATCAAACGTTTTTTAACATTAGAACAGGTTCCATACCTCTGTAATTGGATTAGTTTTCATCCTCCTCTTTTCTCCTCTTCTAAACTGTGCAGTTCAGGGCTTGGAAGGCCTTTTCATGGTGATAAACTCTCCAGTTTTAACCTGGATGCTAGTCCTGTTTGACTCTGTCCTTTAGCTCTGCTCTGTCTCTGTCACTCAAGCGCACACACACGGTACGCCCCAAAAAAAAAAAAAAAAAAACCCGACCCATGTATCACTACAGTAAACCCCAGACAGGACTGTGCTGCTTTGTCCCAGCTTTAGTCTGTATGTTCCAGGTACAGTTAGGACCAGAAGACGACTGGAAACCACCAGTGACCACACATGACAGACTGTGTAGTGTTGTATGGTGTCACCAGCTCAAACTGCTGGAGCGGAATAAATTAATTTCATATCAATCCGACACTGACAAAGACGAAAACGAAGGGAATTGTATCCATAATTTTTATACGTTTTAGTTAGTTTCGTAAACTCACAATACAGTTTCAGTTAGTTATCGTTTTTTTCTTTTAATTAGAGTTTTTATTTATTTCAGTTAACGAAAATGTTATTTCAATTTTAGTTTTCGTCATTTCGTTCGTTTTCGTTAACGATAATAACCTTGGTCTAGACATGATATAACGAGGGCGCTAATTGGCTCTGGTAATAGACAAACCGATATTGCGTGCCACAGTACTTTGTCAGTAGCCACTTCAAAAAAAAAAAATTGTATTGGGACGATTGATAACTAAATTGGAGTTACAGACAAGTAGAGTATTGTATGAGTGAATTTGTTGAGAGTACTTTAGCTTTTCGTAAAATGAGCTTAATTTTCTTTATAAATATTAATAGGTTATACTGCATTTTAACATCAATTCAAGACCATAATAAAGCGCGGTTCATATTGATAACACTGCTGGTATAGGGACATCTGAAACCAAGGCCAGCCACTTTATTCTGGACAATCTGGAGCCTAGATACGTTGGTTTTAGTAGTTGCAGACTGTATAACTCACAGGTGTCAAACATGCGGCCCGGGGGCCAAAACCGGCCCTCCAAAGGGTCCAGTGCGGCCCCTGGAATGAATTTGTGAAATGCAAAAATTACACTGAAGTTATCAACGATCAATGATGTTAAAATCATTTTAGGTCAGTTCAATCTAAAGTGGGTCAGACCAGCAAAATACTATCATAATAACCTATAAATAAAGAAAACCGCAAATTTCTCTCTTTGTTTTTGTGTAAAAAAGGTAAAATTACACAAATATTTACAATTACAGACTAACCTTTTACAAAGAAAATGTAAACAACCTGAAATATCTTAACGAGAATTATGTGAAATTTTAACAACATTCTGCCTTTTACTAAATGTTTTGTGTATTTGTAGATCCACTGTGATCTGTAAGCTGTGATGTACATGTGTAAATGATAAACTACGGCGTAATATTCTTAAAATTGCACTTATTTTTCTTAAGAATTTTCAGGTTGTTCGTATTTGTTCGTGGTATGTTCGAGTACAGTTCGTTGATGTAAACATTTTCATCACGGAATTTGACTTTTTTCACTCAAAAATATAAGAAAAAACTTTGGAGCTGATGTTATTAAAGTTCTTATCTTATTATTTATATTATTTTACTGGTTTGGCCCACTTTAGATCATATTACTCTGTATGTGGCCCCTGAACTAAAATGAGTTTGACACCCCTGGTATAACTGAACAGTATTCTAGGTGAGACAATACTAGAGATCGTAGCACCTCTTTCATAACCGGTGGGGTGATAAAAGAGGCATGTCTTCGCATCGCAGCAATGTCAGTGCCCATTTTCCTGATCACATTGTCTACATGAAAGGACCGTGATAGGCGCTGATCCACTGGGGTGTCTAATAATTTCATTTGGATAACTTGTTCTAATGTAGAGCTGTTCACTCTGAGGGTCAACTTAGGTTTATTCCTCAGGCGCTGTCTACTTCCAATTAACATAGATTTAGTTTTGGAAATGTTTAAGATGTTATTATTCTTGACCCATTTAATAACCTCGTCCAGCTCCTTTTCCAGTACATTGAATAAAATGTAATCACATAAAACATGTTTCATTCTATTTTTATTGAGTTAATCTTACTTTAAGTCGTTCAACCCTGTCTCAATCATTCTGTCTGGTATTTATTAATATTCAGCATTTGGAATATTATTTTTTTGGAGGTCAACAGCCAATATGTTAATTCTAAACACTTTATTAAATGGATTACAGGTAAAATGAAATGAAAAACAGGTTCTGAAGTCCTGACAGGTTTGATGTTAAGTAGCGAAGACAAAATAAAAGCTGTGGATTTTGGACGAAGACTCGGAGACTGGATGTTATGAATGTTTAATGTGCAGGGATGAGTCTGAAACGGACGAAACATGAGGAAACCTGACAGTCACAGCAAGGCTCCGCAAACATTATCACAGGACTAACGCCGTCTCCTCCTCCTCCTCCTCCTCCTCCTCCTCCTCCTCCTCCTCCTCCTTGTGTCCTTACAGTCACTCTCAACAGTCGGAATGGAGTGAATCCAGCTGCAAAAGATGAAGACGGGAAATCAGCAGGGACACTGGAGACCAGGATTCCTGAAGGTGAACTGTTACTGCAGGTCAGTGTGAAGCAAATCCACACAAACCCAATGTACAAGGACACTTCATAGTAAAAACACCAGGATGTTATCTTCAGCACACTTCATTTTCCGTGTTTTTATCATCATCTGATTTTTTGGGTGTATGTCTCAAATGTTTGCTATGAAGGTGGTAGTTTGAGAAGTGACCATATTTGGACAAAAGGGGTGTAACTGAGGGATTGCAAAGGATTGTGAGTGAGCTAATGCTAAATGCTAGCTTACTTATTTAGTAAAATAATAAACTTAATCAAGCAATAAGTGGAATAAAGTGTTGTTGCAGTGTTGTTGGTGTAAATTAATAAGCTTTGTCAGGAAATATTTCTTTAATTAAATAAAAATAGGCTCGGAAAATTTATTTTGCCCAGCACATTTAAGCTTCTGTTCAACCTGAGATCTGATTAAAAATAGAATAAACTTTGAGGAACCTGACGGAGGCACCATGACAACATCCACTGGTTTTTAAACTGCAGTTAAACTGTGGTTTAGTTGTCAGTATGTTGGTTTTTGGAGCCCACAGAGACCATATTTGGACAAAAGAGGTGTGGCTGAGGGATTGTGATTGAACTAATGCTAAATGCTAGCTTAATTATTTGGGAAAACAGTAAACTTAGTCAAGCAATGTCTGGAATAAAGTCATGGTACAGTATTGTTGGTGTAAATTAATGAGCTTTATCAGGAAAAATGTCTTTAATTAATTAAAAGTAAGCTTAGAACATTAATTTCACCCAGCACTGAAAACATTGAAGCTAATATTTAACCTGAGATCTGATTAAAATTTGCATAAGGTTCACAACATTTACTAGAGACAAAATACTCAATGTAAGTCTATAGGAGCTATCGCTTTTTAGAACAGCATCCAGTGGCTATTAGTGGTATTACACTTTACCAAATGAAATAAATGGCTTATTATTTTGGGCTGAGGTCCTGTGCCCATGACTCAAAGACCCTTAAAGCTACAGGAATTTAAATCAGGAAGGAAAACAACCCATAATTCCTTTTGTAGCTCTCAAAAGATGGAATAAATTTTGAGGAACCTGACGGAGGCACCATGACAACATCCACTGGTTTTTAAACTGCAGTTTTAAAGCCAGTGGTCTGTGGTTCAGTTATCAGCATGTTGGTTTTTGGAGCCCAAAGTGACCATATTTGGACAAAAGGGATGTAGCTGAGGGATTGCGAGTGAGCTAATGCTAAATGCTAGCTTATTTATTTGGGAAAACATTAAATGTAATCAAGCAATGTGTGGAATAAAGTCATGTTACAGTGTTGTTGGTGTAAATTAATGAGCTTTGTCTGGAAAAATGTCTTTAATGAATTAAAAACATGCTCAGAAAAGCTTATTATTTTGGGCTGAGGTCCTGTGCCCATGACTCAAATACCTTTATAGCTACAGGAGTGAAAATCAGGAAGGAAAACAACCCATAATTCGTATTGTAGCTCTCAAAAGATGGAATAAACTTTGATTAACCTCATGGAGGCACCATGACAACATCCACTGAAGCCAGTGGTCTGTGATTTAGGAAGAACAATGACAACATCAGTTGGTTTTTAAACTGCAGTTTTAAAGCCAGTGGTCTGTGATTTAGCTGTCAACATGTTGGATTTTGGAGCCCAAAGTGACCATATTTGAACAAAAGTCATAAAACTGTGGCAGCTAATGCTAAATGCTTGCTAACTTTGTAAGGTCTAATTAACAGAGGACCAGAATGAGTCCTAAAAAAACAATAGGGGCTTAGGATTTTTAGATAGAAGTTCAATGGAAGTCTATAGGAGCTGTGGTGTTTTGGAGCAGCGCCTAGTGTCCATCAGCAGTACTGCGACTTTAGGACATGAAAGAACTGGCTTCATTTTGGAGCTGAAGTCTAAAACTCTGCTGGGAGTTGAATAACCATCATTTGTGCAGCTCTTTTGGTCCAAAACACAGATGAAACTGATGCTGCAGCTGTAAAACCTTTTCATCTTCTACAGTGTTCCTGCTGTAGCTGCAGACGCTGACGACTGCACTCATGTGGTTTATGTATCTGGACCGCTGTCATGTGTCTCTTTTTTTCTTCCTGTTAAACTCCCAAAAGCTATTTAGGCCAATGACAGGAACTCAGAGGCTCAGGGCAGCTTACTACTCAATACGTCTGGCACCGTCTGCCATGTCCTGAAACATTAGGACTCAGGGGAACCAGTCTCACACTGCAGGATAAAACTTAACATTTATTATTAATTCACCCAAAGCCGACTAAGTGTCAATCCTCTGGAATTAAAATACGGTGTTTTTAGGATCATTTGTGGCTCAAAAACCAAAAACCATCATAATTTGCATTTGCATAAGTTATTAATCACATTTTCTTGATATATGAAGCACATCCACCATTCACCAACCCAATATTTAAACAGATACTTTAACCAATAACAGATACCAATGTTATCTTCTGTTTGTTTTTATCGTTATTTTCCATTTTGTGCCAGGGAAGCAAAGAAATCTTCATACTTTAATTAATATAACACAGCAGATAAATATCAGCCGCTGCTCTCAGAGAAATTACGTCTTTCTTCTTTTTTTTTTTTTACACTTAGTTTTTATTAGTTATTTATCATTTTGTCATACAGAACATAACAAAAAACAGCTGGCAACAGGTAATAGTCACAGTCTAATAGTAATGATAATTTAGGTTACCGTTATGACATAGCTATCAAGTTACCTAATTAATTACATTTTTAGAGCAGCAGTTTATAAAGCATTTCACATGACTATGAGACAAACCACACATTAATTGTATTTAAAGAAGCTAATCCATTTGACTCACCTTATTTTATAAAGTTTTGCTTGCGGCCTCAGCCTCAAAAATGTTAATCTCTCCATTTTGTGAATTTCGTCAACAATTTTCAACCCGTCCTCCAGCACCACTGGGCCAAGTTGAAGCCATTTATGAGTGATTGTTTTGTTTTGGGTTTTTTTTTGCTGCAGCACCAAAGATTTTTAGAAGGTATTTATCACTTATTGTCAAATCATCTGGAAGATCTCTGAACAATAATGACAAAGTGGGTCGCTGTAATTTAAAACCCAAAATCTGTTCTATTTTTATTCCAACATCTTTCCACAAAGTTGTAATTTTCATACAGGACCAAAATATGTGGGTGTGGTTTGCCTCTGTGTTCCCACAACCCCTCCAGTATTTAAGTTTCTACAAAACTGTTCTTTTGGCGTTATAAAGAACCGTACTAAATTTTTCCAACTAAATTCTCACCAGCAGGCTGAAGAGGAGGGTGAAGTAGCAGATTCAGAGAAATGACATCTTATCTTCTAACATTTGCTTTGTTTTGTTTTATTTTGTTTCTTTGCATATTCGAAATAAATAGATTAATAAATAAATAAATATTGTTGCATCCCTAGAAAAAGTATGTTTATGAGTGGAAGCGGACTTTATGATAACAGGTTGTTGATTATTAAATATTCTAATAACTGATACTCTTAATCACTGTAGTCCATACGGGTGGATGTTAAATGCCACCATCAGAGCCCAGTGATGCTCCTGTAGCTGCAGCCAGGCTCTAAAACCAGAAAAGGAGATGAGTTTACCCCTGTGGTTTGATGATAATGGAAGTCTGCATGTGGTCAGTAGGTGTCTGAGTATCTAGTGGAGATGGTGGATTCAATGCATCAACATCACAATGTGGAACAAAGGACTTCACTGATCTAATTTATGTTCTTAGTGCTTGAATCTGCAGCAATCAAACTGTAGAAACATTATATTGTGCATAGATTTTCCACAGCAATGTAGATACAATCTGAGAACCAATTCAATCAGTGTTCATAGTACATTTTGGTGCCCATTTTTCCTACTAAAAGCTTAAACAAAATCCTGACTCTGCCTGTTTTTATGGAACTAGTACAGAGGTGTCAAAGTCATTGTCTTTCTGGTTCCACATTCAGCCCAGTTTGATCTCAAATGGGTCGAATGAGTAAAATAATAATATAATAATCTACAAATAATGACATCTCAACCTGATAAAATAGAAATTTCTCAAGAAAAATAAGTGCAGTTCTAACAATATTCTGCATCCACTTATCATTTACACATGTGCGTTACATATTGGATCTGCAAAGACACAAAACATTTAATAACAGGCAGAATATTGTTAGAATTGCGTGTCATTTTCTTTAGACATTTCAGGTTATTCATATTTGTTCAGGTTATTCTTATTTTACTGTTAAAAGACAGTTTGTTGATGTAAATATTTTTATAATTTGATAATTTTTTTTGCACTAAAACAGAAAACTTTAGAGTTGTCATTATTCATAGGCATAATGTAATATTTTTTTCATTTGAAACTAAGAAGAACATTTGGACTCATTATTTATAGGTTATTGTGTTATTATTTTACTTGAGATCACAATTGGTCTTTATGTGGAACGTGAACTAACACGAGTTCAACATCCGTCATTGTTAATATCTTCAGTGTAATTTTTGTATTTGGCAAATTCATCCCATGGGCTGGATTGGAACCTTTGGTGGACTGGTTTTGGCCCCCGATCTGCTGGCATATATAATGTTTTTTTTCCAGTTTCATGACAGTCGGTGCAGTAGTTTTTGTATGATCCAAACCTCTTTGAGGAAGTTTATAAACTTTATTAAAATCTAGATGTTTTTCTAGAATCCAGGTCCTTGTTTAAGAAGAGTCCTCCAAAAAGTGGTGAAACCTTGTGGAAACTCTTTGTATTGTTTGTACTGTGCCAGCTGCCACATCTTTTCGGGATCTGCTGGAGTCATTGATTTTCCAGTCCAGTTCCTCCCAATGTGCACCACTCTGGCATTCCAGGAGAGGAAACAGCCTGGCCGCCATACCCCGACCCCGCCATTATTATGATAAACCTATGTTTCCTCAGCTTGGTAGTAATGAGAAATGAAAGCTCATTTGGAGGTGAGTGTTCCACAGGGGGCTCTTCCTCCTCATCCTCTTCCCTGCTGTAAAAGTGGAAACCAACACCAAGAGAAGTGTGAGGTTTATTTATGTTTATTTGTTGTCCTTTAAATCAGACAGCGTTTAATTATAGAGTAGCTGTGAGCTGACATTATCTATTGTTCAGTCTGACAATGGAAGAAATGTGGCAATAATTGGATTTTTTGGGTGTATCTTTAAAAAATATTCATGAAGCTGTTTAGCTTGACTGTTTTTTATGTCATTTCTGTGCTCGGGACTGAATGAAATAATTTCAACCCAGAGGTCAGTGAGTTTTTGACACTGAAACATAAAACACTGTATCATCAGCAAACATGGTTTTCTTCAAAAACATAAAACAAGCTGTTTAGTTTTTGACACTTCTCAAGGACGTATGTCACTCTTCTGCTCAAAACTGAATAAAATAATTTCAGCCAAGATTTTTTAACACTGAAATAGAGTATAATATCATCAGCACCTGTTTTAACGTACTTTTTCACTTTAATGCTCAAGACCAAATTCAATAATTTGAGCCAAGAGGTTATCAAGTTTTTTTTAATGCGAAACATAGGGCATCATATCATCAGTAAATATGTTCATCTTTCCAAAACTCTCTGTAAAGCTGTTTGGTTTTATACCTTTTTCGTGTACTTGAGTCACTTTGAAGCTCACGACTGACTCAAATTATTTCAACTGAGAGGTTTATAAGTGTTGAACACTGAAACATAGAGCATTATATCATTAACAGACATGTTTAGCTTTAAATATGTGTGTGTGTGTGTGTGTGTGTGTGTGTGTGTGTGCGTGCGTGCGTGTGTGTGTGTGTGCGTGCGTGCGTGTGTGTGTGTAAAACATCGGTTAGTTTTACTCATACTTATGTCATTTTTCTGCTCAAAAGTGAACAAAGTAATTTCAGCCAAAAGGTTGATGATTTTGTGACATGTTAATTATTATATCATCAGCAAATGATGTGTTTCAAAAAATAAATAATGCAAATAAACTGTGGTCATTTCAATGTGTTTCTAAAAGGCAAATCTTCATACATGTGCAGATTTCAGCATCTGTTTACTTCAACATTTGGGTGTTTGTTTACTTCGGGGTCTGAAGTGCAGCGTAGCAGATAATTGTGGTGAATCACTGGTGTGTTATCAAAAAGGAAAACATGGCAACTTCCAGTGTTAGTCATGGCCGTGGCAGTGGGTTTGGGAAAAACATGACTGTGCTTTTTTTCTCTGGATGTTTGTGGGTTTGTTTATGTGTGTTTGTGTATGTTTTCAGTGCGTGTGTTGTGGTGTTTGTTTGTGATATGTTGTGGTCATGAACAGAAGGGCACATGTGGTTTATCCAAGTGGAAATATTTGACCAGCTGTTCCACTCGGCACAGACACAATGAGCATGCTCCATTTAACTCCACCATTCCTCTTCATCATGTCGGCTTTTGTTTTACTTCCCAACATAAGAACTGACTCAGGCTTATTATTATTATTATTATTATTATTATTATTATTATTATTATTATTATTATTATTATTATAATAAACTGACTTTTTTTCTCTAAGATTAGTGATGGTATATGTACAGCAACAACTCTGCAAAAGACTTAGTAATGTGTGATTTATGTGACACCAGGAAAACATGGACAGCTGCATGATTAGGGCAAAAATCATGATTGTGCTAATGTTGGTCAGTTGAGATTTATTTATTTATTTATTTATTTGATCAGGGTCCTTTTATTGTATTTATTGTATCAAATGTATAACAACAAACATACAACCTGAACATGAAACTGTTGTATCAAGTTCCTATCCAACTACCCCCACCCCCACTCCACCCACCCACCCAATACTGGGCCTTCATTAAGTTTATATACAGCCAGACATAATATACTTACATACAAAATATATAAACCCCCTTCAAATATGTGTACAGACACACATGTACTATATGTGCACATATACACACATGTGCATACTTGTAAGTTCACATACACATAAATAAATAAATGAATAAATAAATAAATAAATAAATAAATAAATAAATAAATAAATAAATAAATAAATAAATAAATAAATAAGGGGGAAGAAAGAAAATTACAGAATTAAAAATAAATAAATAAATAAAATGCTACACAGATATTGGAGTTCCACAGATATGTTGGTCGCTACCATGCCTTCTACAAAGCTGATAAATGGCTGCCAAGTGGCATAGAACCTTCTGGTGGAACCCCTAATGGTATATCTATTTTTTTCTAGGTGAATGTGATGCATAACCTCTCTGATCCATTGTCCATATGTTGGGGAGGGGGGGGGCATCCTTCCATTTCAACAAGATAAACCTGGCCAATAAACGCCAAAAGGCATAATATTTACACAGCACCAGAGCATCCACTGTTCACAACCAAACAATGACATCAGTGGGGATGGGTTTTCCCACATATTTAGATCAAGATTATGTCATGTATTTATTCACTGACATGCACAGAACATTCCATTTCTCCCCTGACATTGAAAAAGACAGATGTCCTAACGGGTTATTTACATGTTTAATGAAGATGAATATTCCACTAATCATACTGTCCACATGGAGCTACACAAAACACAATTAAATATGTCTGTTTCATATTATTCCACTGGAGCCAGGCGTTCCACTGTGGGAACTCATCCTCCCTCTTTCATTCCTCCAAGAAGTGACATTTTGCTTTTTTAAATTGAATTATGTATTTTCAAACATTTCCCTGTGGTCTCCATAAACTGTAAATGCTCTGCTTGGGTCTGAATTCTTCATTAATTCAACTCCACAGGTCCATCTTCAACACTATTTATGAGTAATGACACCAGAAAGGTGGTTTGGAGCGCTGGCCCTTTAAATGCATATGACCCCTCCCCCTCCAGGTGGTTGACTGTGTGCTCTGTCCCGTTCAAACACTTCAGTTCATTAAAACAACCAACAACTGAACATTTTAGGTAATCGGCTCGAAGTTTGGACATATTTTCAGTTTGGACTACAACCGCTGCTGCTGACAAACAGTTATGTCATACTCTGAGAAATGTTCGTCAGAAGTCTGGACCTTATATGTGCAAATGTCATGACGTAACTACTTATAGACATAACAAATTATGAAGAAATTAAAACAGGTCATAGAAATCCACTCGATTTTTGCCAAAATGAATCTAAAGATAGCTTTGCAGCACCTGGAGGGTTCAAATTCAAACTGTATGAACTATTAGGGTCCAAATACACAAATAAATGAACCACAGACTAATGAAAGTGGGTTTAGAGAAATATGACCCCGTTCAATTTTCAACCCCTTTTCAACTTGTTCTTCTACTTGATCATCAGTATAATGCTAACCATGCTCTTGTGTTCTTTGACCCTCAGGCTCTCAACGGGTTCATCCTGGTCATCACAGCCAGTGGAACCATCTTCTACTCATCTCACACCATCCAGGACTACCTGGGCTTCCATCAGGTACCACCCAGAACCCCCCACCTGTCACAGTTCACTCACCTCCAAACACGTTCATCAAAAATCATTTTAACCCTCTCCTGTCCAGTGTTCATCTGTTCTCCAGCTGTTCTCTTGTATATTCATGGGTTTGGTTGTTTTAGCTCCGTATCAGCCTACACAGTGGACGCTTGTGCATCATCCCATACACTGACACCTACTGGCCTGTCATGGAAGCGCTTTTTATGTTTTGTTTTGTTTTGTTTTTTTGTCATAACCAAGATGGCTGACAGGAAGTCAGAAATGCCGAACATCCCATAATATCTGTAAAACCTTCTATATCACGACACCCCCGAAGGCAGAAAAATACACAGCATCAAGTGACTTCTAAGGATTAATATCATTGGTAAAAATTCCACATATTTATTTTATGGGGGAAGAAATTTGAAATTAATCCCAAATAATTGACTAAATTAGACACCATGCATCAATGGCTGTATTTACACTGTATTTCATACCGTTACTGTAACTTTACTGTTCAGGATAAAACTCATCTGCACCAACATGTTTTAGTGTAAATCAATGGAGAATAGTTATTAGGGTGGAATTAACATTCTTTAAAAAAAAAAAAAGGATTTTTTAAAATTATCTCCATAAAGTGAGTAACAACTAGTATTAAAATATGTTAAAATGTGTGATAAACATCAGATTAACAGCATTAGAAATGTTTTTATTTCATAGTTTTTACAATTCTCTCAGTTTTCTGATGTCGGTTTGTTAAATACATATTTCTTTGCTTAAAAAGTTAGACTCATGATGACATAAATATAATATAATATAAACATATATTTGTAACTGCATGAAAAATAGGTTCATTAAAAAAATCAATTGCATTGTTTTTTTCAGGCCTAAAGAGGAATAAAAACAGTCAGGAAAATAATTTTGATTAAGTTTCTCATAATTCATGTGTGAAAGGGTTAATAGTGTAATTGTAGGTAACACTGTGAGGTGTTATATGTGTGTTTATTTTCCACTCAGGCCTGTTTTGCTGTTGGCTTGTCCTCCAGTTCCAGTGTTTGGTCTTGATGGGCAGCTTGCGTGCAGAATATTTTTGGAGCTGGGTGGGGGTCTGGGTGGGCCCGTAGGTCTGCGCGCTGCATGGTGCAGATTCAGGGGTTTAGACAACAGCAGAAACACCTATTTATAGCCTGGCCTTTAGTAAAAAAACACAGTTCACAGCAGTGGTCTGCAGTGGGACACGGCTCAACACAACACAGTCTGATAAACATGATGCAACGGTGCTTTAGTTTAAGACCGAACAGAAATAAGACATATCCATACAACAGTTTAGATTCAGCAAACACAGACATATAAGCACATCAATGAGAATGAATGATGAGCATCTGTACAACTCTGGGGCCGAAAGGGTTAAGTCTGACGTCAGCTGACAACAGCAGAGACTTTATGTTCATTTATTGAACCACTATTTTGGTTTCAGAAAGTGCTAAACTCATGTAATTAACTCAAATAAAGTGGTTAATTTTCCATAGTCAGTGTTTTTCCTGCAGTGGATTCCAATATTAACTGTTTTAAAGTGGTCCATTTACAACCGTCCATCACTTCCCTACATGTTCATCTGTATGTTGACATAACTCTTTACTTTATTTATTTTGTCCTGAACTTAACAGAACAGAAAAAGGTCGACAAATGAAACACTTCATAAGAACCGTATTCTATAAAGATGCTGCTCTGTGGGACATAATGTTACTCTGCTAACATGCCAACATTATCTAGCACCAAACTTTTTTTTTTTTTTTAATTGTTTTTATTAAGTGCATACCCATCCCAGATAATAGAAAATAAATAAATTGATGAGTATTTAAAAATGGTAAATTAATGGGTGTAAAATTGGTTCATTAAAAAGAAAAATAATAAAAACAAATATATGTGTTTAAAAATAAATAAATAAAACAAAAACTTAAAACACATGAAACAACAGGGTCATTAACAATTATTCACATCTCAGGAAGACTCTCAAAGTACATCAAGAATGTAGCACCAAACTTTATCTCATTAATTTAAGAATTAAACGGAACTCATCGACTTCATCCTCTTCCTCTGCTCTTCATCACATGACAAATAGAACGACAACAGGATGTGTTTTACCGACTCAAAAACAGTAAATGACGCAATGTTTGTTAGTGAATGTAAACATGGTTGAGATTGGTTCAACACAATAACTATGAGGCCTGTTGGACTGGTATTAATGTATTAACGGAAGGAATGAAAATAGACCCCCCCCAAAAAAAAAAAAAAAAAAAGCTGAAAAGAAAAAAAAAGAAATGAAATTTGGCTCCATCCAACCTGCAGATAACACTGGTATATTTTTGTGTGTTTTAGTGTATTTAAGCATGATTTTTATATATTTTAGTACATTTTAGTGTATTTTTGTGTATGTACGTTGCTGTAAAAGTCACTTTTTTTTTTTTTAGATTTTCTCTGTTTTTGATACAGTAACCCTCAACTTTAATCTTTGATGAACATCTATGTAATAAAATACATAAGAAGTGTGAGAACCGTTGGACTGTCATTTATGTGAATGGAAGGTCTGAACTTTGACCAAAAAAACCCTTTGATAAATGTCTTAAAAAGCCAAACCTGCAAATACTGTGGAAACTCATCATGTCATAGAATGTTGATCCAACAAACACAGAAGGAACATTATTCCAACCACGGAGAAATGATTGGATGAAGTATTGTGATGAATATTTTCCTCAGTCTGTTCTGAATAGACTCTTATTCCAGTTATTAATGGAATATTGTAAACCCAGCTGATGAAAGACATGAACCACCTACTTATTATCTGATAGAACTGAGGCTGATTCCATCCTCTTCTGTGTTTTTGGTTTTGTTTTTTTCAGACTGATGTGATGCACCAGAGCGTCTATGAACTGGTCCACACCGAGGACCAGCAGGAGCTCCGCAGGAACCTGCACTGGGCCTTGAATCCTCCTCCTGCTGCTTCATCGTCCATAAACCAGGACTCCCCGAACGGTGAGCATCATCAGCCTTAAAATAGAGGGGGGTGGGGGGGTGAACACAGGCTCAAAACACAAGTAAAAACGAACACAGTGACATATTTGAAAAGACGTATGTTTTTAGGAGGAAGGTTTGGTTCCATTTGGGCGGAGTTTGTCAAAAATTTTAAAATATTCAATGCAAAACAGGCGTGAAATGAGTTAAATTAGCAGATATTTGTGTAATGTGATGTGATTTGCAGAAATGGAGGAATCCTAACTCACCCATTGGACAGAAGTTTATGATTTGACCATTTACTATGCTGGCTTTTTTTCTTTAGCTGGAAGTGACCATATTTGGTCCAAAGGGGCGGAGCAGCCTCAGTTTGAGTTGAGTAAAATAGTAAATTTCATCAAGTATTGAATAACCAGGTCATTTTTCGGTGTTATGAGTGTAAGTGTTAACCACAACTACAGTGACAGGAAAAAATCTGTTATTTTAAGTCATTTTAAGACATATCTATTGAAGGTAGAAGGTTCCAGAGCTCTTGAACCAATAAACCACCTACATTACAAGCTATTTAATTGTTCAAGTGATGCATTGTGTTCATTAATCCTTGTCTAAAAGTGTGGTGTTGGTGTAATTAGTTTAAGTCAGGGGTGTCGAACTCATTTTAGTTAAGGTTCCACATTCGGCCAAATGTGGTCTCAAGTGGATCAGACCAGTAAAATAATAACCTATAAAGAAAAATCACAATTTTTTCCTTTATTTTAGTGTGAAAGTGAAATAATATTATAAAAATGTGAATAACCTGAACAACCATGAACAACCTCAAATATCTTTTTAAAAAATAAGTGCAGTTTCAACAATATTATACAGCTTATTATTAACAGTTTGCAGATCACAATAGATCTATAAATGTAGAAAATATTCATTAACAGGCAGAATATTGTTAAAATTGCCCATATTTTTCTTAAGGCCTTTCAGGTTGGTTGAGATATCTCAACCTTCTTATTATGATGGCATAACATTATGACTCATTGACCCACATATTTATCGTTGTTCTTTAATTTTTGATACTACCCTGTCTGTGCTTGTTGACGTCTCTTGTTTTGTATGTCTTTACTTTTTGTTTTATTATCTGTTTGTTAAAAAATGTAAAACCTGCTAAAAATAAAGTGTAAAAAAAAGACCTTTCAGGTTGTTCTTATTCATTCAGGTTATTCACATTTTATTGCTGAAGGATAGTTTGTAAATTTAAATATTTTTATACATGTGCAAAAATAGATGAATCATAACTCACCCTTTGGCCAGAAGATTGTGATTTGGCCTTGTGTTATGTTGGTTTTTTTCTTTAGCTGGAAGTGACAAAACTTGAGCAAAAGGGGCGGAGCAGCCTGAGTTAATGCAAAACACTCTCTTACTGAGTTGGTAAAATAGTAAACTTCATCAAGTATTGAATAACCAAGTCATATTTCAGTGTTATTACTGTAAGTGTTAACCATAACTACAGTGACAGGAAAAAAAGTTTGAAAAGAAAAGAAAACTCCGCTTCTGTTTGACCTCAGAGCTTATTCACAGTTGACTTGATCATTTATCATCAGGTCCAAATAAAACTGATTGGACTGGAATGACCCCTGGAGGCAAAACTACTGCCTTTGAGAGGGTTTCAGTACAAGTCTATGGGAACCAGGGCTTTTTAGAGCAGCATCTAGTGGCTGTCAGTGGTATTACAACTGTAAGATAATTCTGCTTTTGTTTCATTTTAGAGCTGAAGTCATTGCCCTTTGGTTATAATTTCAATAGTTTTTATTTTTATTCAGTCTTCCTGCTGGTTTTTACTCTGTTTGGTTCCATTAGTGCATAGGTTTTTGTTGTATTTTACTGAATTTTTTTATAGAAGTTTTGTTTTCAGTAAGTTTTTGTGATATGAGTTTAACAGGAATTATGAGGAATGAATGTATATGATGGAATTTCATTTACAAATCCACTCTGTTATTCTTCTACATAATGAGGGATAAATGCAAACACATTTTCATTCAGTTTTATTATTTTCCATTTTAACCCTAGTTTTCATTCATTCACTATAATAACTGTCCTGAACCAGTATTTTCTCAAACCTCAGCTCTACATACATCAATATGAGACGGTGAACTGCACAGTTTGGGCATTAATCTGTAAGACTCAGCTCAGGTCAAGTCATGTGACCTGTAATCTGTGGCTTATGAGGTGAAGTGGTCCCTGATCTGCATTTGGGTTTTAAGATGCTTACGTCGATGTGCTTTGGTTCAGACTCCGAGCCCTGACATAACCGACCCACACCTGCACCCACGACTTCCACCACTCTTACCCTTTCACCATCCAGTAGCATATTAAATACATTTTTCCAGCTAATTAGAATCATAAAGCGTTAATTTAGCTCAAAGTATGAACAGTTTATAGAATGGAAACGTGTGTGAATTTAATTAAAATAATGAAAACTCACCACAAAAAGACCTGCAAACAAAAAATGGAACAAACATGTAGACACCAGCCTAGAATACAATAGAATATACAGGGGTTTTTTTTGTCTTTCGGGTTTATTTTGTTCATATTTTAAGCTAAAATCTTCCATATGTCTCGGTATTTTGCATATTTTCACAAACATTTTATCATTGCATTTAATTCTTCCTCTAGATTTCTGAAATGTTCTGTTCAATAGTGTTTTTCAGTACATTTTCTGATCTTACAGAATAACAAAAAAACCACAAATTAGCATTTCCCTCAGGAACAAAAATGAGGCTTTAAACTGTGGAGATTAATTTGACATTTACTATGATAATAAATTATCAATATGAAAACTTTTCATTGCATTTTCATTTTACTTCCTATGTTTTAATACCAACATCAGTAGTTTTGGTTCACACATTCACTTTGGATTATGGTTCATTTTTAATTTTGCATCATATCATTTATTTTACATCGGATAATTCAAAGTTTCCATCAAGTTTTCATCAAGTTAACAACACGAGGTCCATAGAGCCATGCTTCAAAGGCAGCTCACTCCTTCTAATGTGCTAATGCTAATTGCTAATGCTAATGCTAATGCTAAGTGTATGTGTATTATGGGTAAAACACAGAGGCTAAATTTCTCTACAGGGATAATAAAGCCAGTTAACCTTAAACCTTTTTAACAAAACTATGAATTTTTTTTTTTTTTTTTTTTTTTACACAATGCTTGATGAAGTTTACAGTCATTAAAGTCACAAAGCATTTAGCATGAGCTCTTAGGTGCCTCACACCCCTACAGCGTCATCATTTTGTCCAAATATGGTCACTCTTGGATGTGTGTTATTAAATGTTGTAATTTACATGTGTAAATGAGAAGCCGTGGCATAACATGGTTAAAATTGCAGGAAAATGTGGAGTTATTATTTAAAGGTTATTATATTATTGTCTACTCTGCGCTTGCTTGTTGTATGATGGTCCTGTTAACTGTGAATTATCTTATCTTATTATTATTATTATTTTACTGGTCTGACCCACTTTAGATCGTATTGGTCTGAACTAAAATGAGTTTAACACCTCTGTCATAAACCCAGTACTTCTGTTCATATAGTGTAGTTTGGAAACTGAAAACTAAATGAATCCATTAATCAAGTCTCAATCTTTCTACATGATTGTTTCTACCAGCTCCATTCTAGATGTTTACATGTTTATTCCTCCTGGTCATGTGGAACAAAATGGTATAAAAGTAGTGTTGTAGCTACAGCCATCAGTCAGATGAATAAGTCATAGCACTAGAGCATAGATTGCATTATTTATTTATTTATTTATTCTAGTGGTTTTATCACCACTTTTCCCTGATTTTATTGGAGCCTGTGAGTATTTTATGATGTTTGTCTATGCTGTTTGTAAAATGTGTGTCAAAGCCTCATGGATAAATATAAAGTAATCTGGACCTGGACCTGGACCTGGACCTCTTTCAAGGAGCATTAAGACAATGTACTTACACTAAGAATGAGTGGTTTGTTTTGGCTTCAGGTTGTGTTTACATTGGTTTTGTTAAAGCCAAAGGAGGAAACATGGCTTTGTTGTAGTAGTTTAGAGCGTTCACTGCGGGGGGTCGGAGGATCGAGAGTCTTACACTGGAAAGATTTACAGTTCTGAGCTGTATAAATAAACTTGACCTGACTCGACTTGGACACACACAAAGAAACCATTAACACAGAATCATTAAGGGGAACTGAGGACATTTGATAAAGAAGTGTGTTTATAGGAACAAGGTTCGGTTCAGTTTGAGCAGAGTTTGTCAAAAATGTTACAATAATTAATGCAAAACAGGTGTGAAATAAGTAAAATTATCAGATATTTGTGTAATGTGACTATTTGCAGAAATGGAGGAATCCTAACTCACCCATTGGCCAGATGCTTGGGATTTGGCCTTTTACTATGTTGGCTTTTTTCTTTAGCTGGAAGTGACCATATTTGGTCCAAAGGGGCAGAGCAGCCTGAGTTAATGAGTTGAGTAAAATAGTAAATTTCATCAAGTATTGAATAACCAGGTCATTTTCCGGTGTGATTAGTGTAAGTGATAACCACAACTACAGTGACAGGAAAAAATCTGTTATTTTAAGTCATTTTAAGACATTTTAAGACATGTCCATTGAAGGTAGAAGGTTCCAGAGCTCTTGAACCAATAAACCACCTACATAACAAGCTGTTTAATTGTTCAAGTGATGCATTGTGTTCATTAATCCTTGTCCTAAAGTGTATTTTTGTGTTTTTTAATCACAGACATGGAGCCTGACAGCAGTTCGTCTCTCGTCACCTACAACCCTGAACAGCTTCCACCAGAGAACTCGTCTTTTCTGGAGAGGAGCTTCGTCTGTCGCTTCCGTTGCCTCCTGGACAACTCCTCTGGTTTCCTGGTCAGTATAATGTACAACTACAGAATCACATGCAGGAAAAACTCAAGACTTTAGACCATGGGTGTCAAACATACGGTCCATGGGCCAAAACCGGCCCACCAAAGGGTCTAATTTGGCCCACAGGAGGAATTTGTGAAATACAAAAATTACACTGAAATATTAATGATTAGTGATGTTTAAATCATTTTAGTTTGGGTTCTACATACAAACCTCAAATGGATCAGACCAGTAACATGCTACCATAATAACCTATAAAAAATGATAATTTAAAAATTTTCTCTGTGTTTTAGTGTAAAAAAGTACAATTACATCATGAAAATTTGTACAATTACAAACTATCCTTTCACAAAAATGTGAATAACCTGAACAAATATGAACAACCTGAAATGTCAAGAGAAGTAAGTGTAATTGTACCAATATTCTATCTGTTCCTAAATGTTTTGTGTATTTGTAGATCCAACGTGATCTGTAAGTTGTAATGAACATGTGTAAATGATAAACTGAGGCATAATATTGTTAAAGTTGCACTTATTTTTCTTAATTTCAGGATAGTTTTTTTTAGGATAGTTTGCAGATGTAAATATTTTCATAATGTAATTTACATTTTTTTGTTGTGAAACAGAGAGGAAAGTTTGGCGTTAACATTATATATAGGTTATTATGTTATTATTTACTGGTCCAGCCCACATGAGATCATATTCTTGACACGATACCGTCGCTCCTGTCTTACACTTTAAGATAAAAAAAATATATGCACATATGTTTCACAATGTACATCTAAGAGGACTGCCTAATTCAGGAGTCTAATGAAATGAGATACTACATTTCCAATTGGTGAATGATTAAACCATAATGAAGTAGAGATAATTACATCATCCAAAACCTCAGCGCAGCTCAGGAACTCATCATCATCTGATAAATTGAAGTCATTATAGTTATCAAAAATTTGAGAAAAATTAGAGAGAGAAAAATCTAAGACAAACTGATAAACTTAGGCTTAATATTGTTAAAATGTAATTTATTTTTCTGAAGAAATTTCATGTTGTTCATGGTATTCACATTTTTTAAAGGATAGTTTGTAGTTGTAAACATTTTCATGATGTAATTTAACTTTGTTTTGCTCTGAAATGTAGACAAATGTTTGGAGTTGTCATTATTTATCAGTTATTTTATTATTATTTTACTGTTCTAACGCATGATAGATCGTATTGGGCTAAACGTGGAACCTGAATTAAATGAGTTTGACATTCATGGATTAGATTTAATACACCTTGCTGGACATAATGACACGACTGAATGACGACTTCAACAAGATTAGACAGTGGGGTCAGCGATGGGTCAGGATGAAGATTAGGAAAATTAAATCCTTTATTAAATCCGTTAATACAGTCCCATATGATACCTCTACACCGTATGTTCAACTACTGGTCAGATTCATTTCAAATTTTTTATGTATCTTCCTTGGGACAATGTTTACAAAGTTTGATCACAATTTTGAGAAATTTTAATTTTTGAATATTTGATGAATTTTTGAAATATTAAACACATGCCTTTACTTAGAATGGTTCATGTTTTGATGGTTTATAACATGTAAATGGTTACAAATATCAGTATAGATCACTGATAAGAAGTCATACATGGACTTTGATTTGGGTCCGTGACCTTTGACCCTGAGTGACCTTGAAGGGTCAAACTCCAGGTCACCAATGTCTAGATTTCAACATTCTTCTTAACAACTACCAGTCGGATTCATTTCAAATTTTATATGTATCTTCTTTGGGACAGTCTCTACAAAGTTTGTTCACAGTTTTGAGAAACTGTGATTTTTGAATTTTGATGAATTTTTGAATTATTAAACATATGCCTTTTTTTATTCAAAGTGTTTTTATTATATACTGAGTCATCCAGAAAAGCATAATATAGTCATTGTTTTTGGGGGTTTTTATACCCAAACCCATGAACATCCCCACCCTGTTGCACCATAAAAAAGATGATAATTAACAATAATAATAAATAAAAAAATAAAAAAAAGGAAACACATACTTTTACTTATATTGGTGCATATTTTGATGGTTTATCACATGTAAATGGTTACAGATATCAATCTAGTTCCTATTGATCACTGATAGAAGTCATATAAGGACTTTGAATTAGTTGAGTTCTCCTCCAGTGAAAGTACCACCCACTTCTATTGTTAGATTGATCTGCATCCAGACCACAGGACTGGAACATAGAGACAGAACCTGACAACTTCACACATTCAACTGGGAATTGATTCAGATGAACATGACGCTGACAAACAGGGACATTAGAAATATTTTATGACACGCAGAAGGTAAAATGTTTCCCTTAAAGTGCAGGTTTAATCTCCTATTTGTCGATTTTCACATCTCCACCAGGCTTTGAACCTTCAGGGTCGGCTGAAGTTTCTTCACGGCCAAAACCACCGGGAAGAAAACGGAGGGAAGACGCCGCTACAGCTGGCTCTGTTCGCCATCGCCACGCCTCTGCAGCCTCCGTCCATCCTGGAGATCAGGACCAAGAACATGATTTTCAGAACCAAACACAAGCTGGACTTCACCCCCATGGCCTGTGACGCAAAGTAAGATAAGATTTTTATTACTTTTAACAGTGTTTTAGCGAGGTTTCAGTGGTGAATTATTGTAAATAATTATATATAATAGTGATAGTGCTGCTTTGGAGTGTTCTACTAGTGTGTTTCGCCTTGTTTTTGTTGAATTTTTCTGGGGTTATTTCACTGTTTTTATCTGTTTTTTTCCAGTTTGTATAGTTCATTGATAGTTGTATTGTAGTTGTAAATATTATATAAATGTATGTATATACATATATGTATGTAAATCTATATGCAGATCTGTCTAAGGCAGAAAGAGATGCAGTGTCTGTATTTGAATCAGCTGATGGATGATTTCGTCAGTGAAATGAGTGGCTCTGTCTACAACTAGACAGGAAGTGAACACAGACTATCACACAGGATCAAAATAATGAGAAAGAACTAAAAATAAGAAGAAGAACATGGACACAGACTGATCTAGACAAACTAAAATGTTATAGCACATGGAAAATAGTTGAAAGTTTATTTCTGGAAAAAAAAAAAAAAAAAACATTTACAGCTATTTGTCATAATAAATATAAAAAAAAAAATCAAGTCAGTTTTTTTTTTTTTTTTTTTTACTATAACACACTATTTTAAGCAGTTATTACATATAATAATGATAATTAATGGCCAGATATTCAAAGTGAGGTTGTTCCTGAAAAAGTGTGCAAAAGAGTTGACAAAAAATACTTCTCCTCACACTTTTATTGCAAAAACAACATAAATAAATCTACACCTGTTCTAATGGTCATACTTACAGGGTTATCCTCATGTACTTCACTGTGTCTGAGCTAAAACTTCTTCTTCTCTGTTTTTTTCCTGCAGAGGAAAGATCGTCCTGGGTTACACCGAGGCTGAGCTCCGGGTACGAGGATCCGGGTACCAGTTTATCCACGCTGCAGACATGTTGTACTGTGCAGAAAACCACGTCAGAAGTAAGTTTATCACAGGAAATGATCTGAGTCTCTGGTCCTTGTGGATGGGTTTTTCATAACAGAACAGGGTTTCCTTTAACAGCGTGGAGCCACTGACAGATGTTACCACCACAACATTATGTGAACATTACATGTCTGCAGATCCATGGTCCATATTTTGATGGTTTATTACATAGAAATGATTGGAGATATCAGTCTAGTTCCTACTGATCACTGATAGAAGTCATCTATGGACTTTAATTGAATTAGCTCAGTTTTCCTCCAGTGGAAGTACCACCCACTTCTATTGGGAGATTGATCTGCATCCAGACCACAGGACTCACCACTGGTCAGTTACATTACCATTGGTCCTATATTTTACATTATTATTAGAAATGCAGATAAACCGATGCTGCTATTTTCATGGAGGTTCTGTGAAGTGAGTGGGTACGGGTGGTCTAACGTGGTCAGAGAGTTCAGACTGCTTTCATAAGTAATCCCACTGGATTACGAAGCAGATTGAGCAAAGCTGCCGAGCTGCCAGAGGAAAGGATCGAACCTACAAATCCAGAGCATGAGCAAAGCTTCAGAGATGATCCAAACAGCAGGACCAACACATGGACTCAGTGGGTCTATTGTGGACCACTCTCACCTGTGAGGACGCAAGGCCTGATGGGACAATGACCACATACTGAATACATTTATTATCATTTAACCCAAATTCATTAAACCATAAGAATTACCACCAAGCAGTTCAGTTACTCTTACAGACATCACATCGCATTAATGAATTCTTGTTTTAATATGAAGGAAAAAATTGGTTTATTGTGAATTTTTAATATTTACATATCATTCTATAAGATTTAAAATTAGTTTTTGGTCACTTTTTGTCAATTTTTGCCATTTTTAAAAATATTTTTGTCAAGTGATACTAAATACGTAACATGTTTTTTTTTTTGTTCTAAACATAGTTTTATGTCTCAGCTGTAATGAAATGCATCAGTGTTTGTGATAACATGCATAAAATCTGACAAATACAGTCCTGTGCAAAGGTTTTACTCCACTTTTATCTTTGTTTTTAGTTTTCTTTTCTTTTTTTTAGGGTTGAAATGATTATACCTATTCTTCAAAAAGTCTGGTAAAATGGAGTTTCTCACCTTATCAGTGGTAACACATATGTCCAGTTCATATATTCAGAAGGTTCATATTCAAGTCTTAGCAGCGGTTAGATGAACGGTTAGCATTTGGGAGACTAAAACATCCACATATGGCTTTCAAAACAGGAAAGTGAAAAAAAACTCCCTAAACACAGTGTTTTTACTGCAGTTTTTCGTTTCTGGTAAATGTGTTTATTGTCAAACTAAGTGTAACATCATAACATTAAATGAACCATATGAATGTTGACGTCCTGAATCAGATGGTGTTCAACACCTGATGGTGACCGAAACTACAGAGGAATCAGAGTCAGTTTTATTCTTTGTCCCAAACGAGCAGTTTGTTTGCAGCAGGACCACACACACACTACACAACAAAGGCACAACAATACTTACCAACAGGCAGATCTGCACAAAAAGCATACTAAATAGGTCAGTTGTAATAAATATACATATTGGCAGTGCCCTAAAAACAAAAAACTAAGTCATTTAAAATCAAGGTGCAGTTACAATAAATATAAGATGGAAAGAAAAACTAAATAAAATAAGGAATTAGTCCCCGTTATATTTCTGTTGAAACCGGCTGATTCATCTGTCGTTATTACATCAGCCTTTAAAAACCCACCATTGCTCAAACTCTGGTTTAATTCTGGTTGTAAAATACAGTTTTCTCATTTTGTTGTCTTTGTGTTTTCAGTGATAAAGACCGGAGAAAGTGGTCTGACCGTGTTCAGGCTTCTGACCAAGGAGAACCGCTGGAAATGGGTCCAGGCCAACGCCCGGCTGGTCTACAAGAACGGAAAACCAGACTATATCATCGCCACGCAGAGACCGCTGCTGTACGTACCTTGGACTGACGTAGACCTGGAGGGTGGACCACGATCTGGGTTTCATCCAGATCATGGTCCAGAGTCTGGATGTTATGGAGATGTTGTGGATTCCATCATATTATGGCTCCAACGTGGTTTAGTTCCATCCATCCACTCCAGATTTGGTCCTTTTTACTTATTTTTGTACATTTACCATAGATCAGGGGTGTCAAACTCACTTTCAGGTTCCACATTCAGCCCAATTTGATCTCAAGTAGGCCAGACCATTAAAATAAATGTGTATTAGTCCATATTTTTCTCTATGTTTAAGTGCATTAAATAACATTACATTTGAAAATATTTACATTTACAAACTATCCAAACAAAGAAAACCTGAAAAAACAGAAGTTTCTTAAGAAAAATAAGCAATTTTGACATCATTATGCCTTTAGACGGTGGTTTTGTCTGATCAGGAGTCTGCAGAAGGTGTTTGTTGATCGTTGACCAGATGCTCTGTGTTGTCCATGAGTTTGACTTCATGTTAGTCTCATTCACAGCTTAACTCTGCTTCCATTAATAATAGATGAGTGTCAGGGTTGGGGTCAATGAAAAGCAGAGTGCTGATGGGAAGTTTTTGATGCACAAGTGTTTTAGACGGATCAGATCAGTTCAAATCAAAGAAGTAATAAGTACTGGACATGTTGATCCTGTTAAATGTCCTGATGGTAACAGTGTTTTCCATCTTTTCAGGGATGAGGAGGGAGGAGAACATTTACGTAAACGTTCCATGCATCTCCCCTTCACTTATGCCACCGGTGAGGCTCTGCTCTACCAGTCCAACCACCCCATCGCCACCTTTGGAGACGGAAGCATTGAGAAGAACGGCAGTAAATCGAAGAGGAACCGGACTGAGAGGCTGGTCAGGGACGGGCTGGACCCTGGTTCCCTCCTGGGGGCCCTCATGAGTCAGGATGAGTCGGTGTACGTTTGCCAACCGGCCCTTGAGCCCAAGTTATCGTTCCATAGCAGCTTCTTTGGAGACCAGCTGGGCTTCTCAGAGTCCAAACCCACCGGTCTGCACAGGAACTGGGATGCATCCAACAGCACCGTGGTGCCAGGCGTCTCAGAACCAGCCACCAACTTCGACCCACTGCTGGCCACTCTGGACTCCCTGTCCCTGGAAAACCAAGGTGTTGGGGATCCCGAAGAGGCCGGATGTTCCAACGGCGAGCTGTTTGGTGCTCTTGAAGGGCTGGGACTGAGCGCTGAGGACCTGGAGCTGCTGCTTCTGGATGAACGGATGATCAGGGTTGAGATGGACCCGGAGCACGTGCCCACATTGGACGACCTGCTGACCAACGATGAGATCCTCTCATACATCTACGACTCCATAGAGGGAAAGAACAACTCGACAGATCATGGAGGACAGGTGCCTCCAAGTAACCCCTCAGAGACCTCCTCATCAGCCCCTGAAAGTAACCCCATCTCTGATAATAATGTGCAAATGCAGTTTCCCCATCATAAGCCCCCCCTGGTTGGACAGGCTCCCATCATTCAGCTCTCCCAGCAGATGCAACAACACCTTCACATGCGATCGCATAAAGTAATGAACGACTGGGGCCAGCAGAACAACCACTTGGCTAATACGATAGTCAACGGAGATCTGCTAGCGTCGAATCAGTCTGTCCCCAACGGGCAGTGGACAGCCCAAGACATTCTCACTAATGCAGGGATACAACTGGACCCTTTTAAAACACAACAGACTCTTTTTAACGGCAAGGCCTCACAACTGGAAGGGGAACTCCAGCAGCAGCAGCACCACTACCTTCAGCAGCAGTGCCACACCAAACAGAAGGCGTCCAACCTCAACGGACTGTGCGGCATCTCCAGCACCAAGCATCCAGCTGGGAAATCAGCTTGGCAGGACTATGGGTTCAGCAACAGCGCCTGCCTTGACAACAGCCAAAAACCTCTTACAAACACCTCACTAGATTCTTGCATGGATTATAGCATGCCTGACATTGACAATGTGGATTACTCTGTTAGTGGGAGTGGCTTGTTGGGGAGGAGTGGGCAGCAGCATGGAGGCGAGTCCACGGTTTCCTCGTTCCAGGGGATGAACCACAAACTACAGCCGGATCAGATCCCGGTTCCTTTAGCTCAGGTCATCTCCAGCCTGTCACAGTGTCCACCGCCCAACGCCTCCCTGGAGCACATCCTGGGCGTGGCCAAGCCCTGCAGGCAGCTAGACCACTACGGCATGGTGACCCCCGAGATCCCCCATGACCCAGGTCATAGCAAGGTAAGGTCCGACGACACAAGTTTTATGTGTTTTAAAGGGTCGTAGTGTGTGATAGTAAAGCCTAGTGGTGGAGTTGCAAATTCCAACCAGCTCAACACCCCTCACCTCACCCTCCTCTATGGTGGCTCGCAAAAATCACAAAAATCCATGCTCTTCAATAGAGTTTGTGTATTATTTTCTCATTTTGTGCATTTTATTTAAGGGGATATTAACTGTGTTTCACGCTCAGGCACACTCAGTAATGTACATGAACACTGAATGCCACTCATTATAAAACAGAGGAAGAAGAAGTTGTTCTTAGTAAACTGCTGTAGATGCAGGTCAACATCATGGATCTCACTATGTCTCTATATATTAATGGTTCATTGTAAGAAAAATGAGCACAATAATTGTTTTTTTTAGCTATTTACATACTGATAACAGATTATTGTACATTTGGTAAGAACTACTATATATGTTATAAGTCGTTAGCCTCATGGCATAAAGTCATATTGTTGGCCAAGTGTTGATATCTGTGCAACTTTACTCTCCAAACACTGCTTATTCATTTTTCATCACTGGCTATGACCTAAAAAAATATGACTTAGGCCAGTGTTTTTCAACCTTGGGCTCATAACCCCACGTGGGGTCACCTGGGATTCAAAAGAGGTCGCCTGAAATTTCTAGTTATTGATTAAAAAAACCCAAAACTTACTGATAAAAAATATATGGTGAGTTGAAAGAGACAATCCCAATACATAAAAGACATGACAAACTGTGAGTGTGAAACTGCAGCACTGTGGTTCTGTTTTTCTGTCAAATGTTCATTGTGGTCAGTTTCAGATGCTGCAGCTCTTTCATAATTCATAGTTTGAGTTCTTGTTTGTTCAGTATTAATTGTCCTCCTTGTAAATCACAGCTGGACTGACTGTACATATCCTGACCAAGGAAAATCAAATTCTCCCTTTGTGCAGTAATCTACACCTGGCTTTACTGCCTCCGTTCAAAATAATATACATTATATAGAATAAATGTCATATAAAATTAACGGTTATTTGCAATAGAAGAGCAAACTATTACATGATCAAAAACAAATTAATTTTAGCAAAAAAAAAAAAAAGTCTCCGTTGTGAATGTCTGGGGTCACCAGAAATTTGTGATGTTAAAATGGGGTCACAAGCAAAAAAAACGCTGGGAACCAGTGACTTAGACAATTATCCTATGAGGCTAATGATGTGTAATCTACAGGCCTTGTGTAGAAATGCATCATGACAAGTCATGTAAAGAATACTGTTTTGCACATTTCCAGACCTGCTTTGGTAAGTGTGAAAATCTCCACTGGTGACTGAATTCAATGGTGTTTTCACAGCGTTACATTTCATACAGGATGGAAACATCCACAGACAATGAGATGGATGAGGTTATTGTTTCTCATCCTATTTATGTTATTTTCTATTTGTTGCATCTTTATTTTCTTCCTTATTGCATTTTTGACATTACTTTCGTCTTACTGCATCTTATCTTTTTATTGTGTCTTTCAAGCCATTTTCTTTTGCATCTTCTACATTGTTTTCTTCTTGTTGCATCCATTACATTGTTGTCATTATGTCAAGTTTTATTACATTATTTTCTTCTTATTGCGTCTTTTTTGTCTTTTTTCTTGTTGTTGTATCTTTTACATCAGTTTCTTTTTGTTGCATCTCTTATGTCATTTTTTTTTCATCACGTCTATTAGATTATTTTCATCTTGTTGCATCTTTTATGTCTTTTTTTGATGTTCTTCTGTTTTCTTCATGTTTTACAATGGTATGTATTTGTTGCGTCTTTTATATCTGTTATCCTTGTCATGTCTATTGCATTATTTTTTGTCCTGTTGTGTTTTTTTTACATCATTTTTGTTTTGTTGTGTCTTTTCTTTGTTGTGTCTTTTATGTTTCTTCTTGGCAAATCCTTTATGTCGTTTTTATGTTTTTTTATGTCTTTTCCATCCTCTTCTTAGTATGTCTTCTTCATCATTTCATCATTTTATGTTTGTTATGTGTGATTTTCACCCATGGATTCACGAGGAATCGTCATGTTTTAAGGCCTTTATAGTTTCAGCTGTTTTGGCAGAATTCACTTAGAGTTTGGAATAAATGCAACAACACAAAATACATATGATTCAAGGTGTTCAAGAGGTTTTATTGTCATATGCACAAAATAAAACCTAACAGTTACAATGCACACTGAAATTCGTACATGTTATCCCTCCTTCCACGGTAGAAAAAAATATAGTAAAAATACAATAAATATGAATAGAATAGAATTCAAACAGTAATGACTAATGTCATAATATAGTATTATATTGGGATAAATATCATTACATTGGTTAGTTTGGTTTAAATTGTTATCTAATATAAAGCAAATGTGTATTTCTGTTGTGGGTGTCAGAATGTGGAATTCTTTGACAATGGAAGAGAAAAGCTGTACAAATATTTTTCAGTTTAAAAGGTTGTATAAGAAGAGAAAAGAGAAGCTTTATAAAAACATGTAATGAAATAGTTTTACTTATGGATTTTGGATTTGTTTATTTCGTTGTTGTCATGTAAACTGTTTACTGTAATAGCTGTAAGGGTAACTTACCTGATTTAAGCCGATGTTTTAAGAAAGGGGCAGGTATTTTAAGTTTTCTTCATCCTGTTCCTTTCCAATCATTTAGATTAGAATGAATAAATAAACAAAATGAAATGAAATCTATGCGTCCAAAATGCCTCAGATGGTTTTTACTGGTTTTAATTTCTCTCTCTTTTTTATGTATGAATATGATTTTAAATGTACCTCCTCTAAATTTCTAAAATATTTTTCATGTTCTGACTGTAAATAATAATTTTCTACCACTACTAACCATCTACTTTCTTCACATCTCACTGAGGAAGAAAAATCACCCATTAAACTTTAAAGAAATACTGATGTTTTTATGTCAAACCCTCATGAACAGGACATCTTACAGCTGTAGACATGATATGTCCCAATATTTATGTCCATATAGTTTATAAACATTAACCATTATATCTATATAAGTGTCTGTAAACTGAAGTAAAGTGAACATGAACTGAATCCATGTTTCCGTTGACGTTCTGGTTTGTTCTCGACACCACAGATGGAGAACGGCTGCATCCTGAACAGTTCTTACCCAGGAGGCTGTGCTCTGCCCAACGGTAATGGAGTAGTGCCCCCTGCCGTCCAGATACCCGGCCCCGACGCCCTGTCCGGCCTCCCCGACCCCCCCGCCACCGGCTTCTACCTCTGACCCACCGTTCACGGCCAGAAACGGACCACCACTGGACCAGCCTTATGTAGAACCAGAACCAGAACCACAGAAACAGAGCAGACGTAGGCCTGGATGTTCGCACTGGTTCAATTTGACCTTTTCTTTTCTTCTATTGTTTTTTTTTTCTTTTTTTCAGGGTGGGAGGGTCAGAAACGTGTTGTCATATTATCATATGAGTCCTTTGTTTACAATGATGCAGTTAAATGTGCTCGGTTGAGTTTATTATAGAAGTTTTTACAGATGACTTGAACAAATACAAATACGTTCAGATACAAAGTGAAGCAAAATCACAGACTCTGTTTTATATTTCTGTCTTCATGTGGAGATGGAGCTACATTTTCTACAACGCTAAAAGTAAAACTCATTGGAAGGAAGGAAATATGGATAAATAACCCGATAAACCGTTCATAGAGTCAGGTTGTATATAAGACATCCTGTATAATAATTTAATTCTTACATGGTTTAGGCACAAAACATTTAAAAATCTGATTAAAAACAACAGAACAGATCAACAACAGATCTCTCTTTATGCAAAGAGAGATGCACTAAACTGTCGAAATACTCATGAAAAAACACCTCTATTAGATATAATCTCAGGTAAATGTTGTGTTATTGTGGTTTAAGTAGGTGATAAATAAGATACTCTTACAAAAAGACATTTTTTCCTGGTTAAATGAAGATTAAATTTTTTTTAAAAATCTTGGTGAATTAAAGGTGAAAATTAAAAATTAAAGCTGAGTTTTAACTTTAATTACTGCATTTATAGCCCCTAAACCTACCATGTATCTGGCTTTTTTAGAGCTGTTTTTATTGAACTACCGAATATTAAATGAGTAAAATACATGACAATGATATTTTACATAATATATGAGTTAATTTGCTGATTAAAATAGAAGAGACAACATGAACGATGACAACAACATAAGAGATTCCAATGACCATTAGAGTAATTAAACAGTGAAGCAATAGTACTTTGACTTAAAGTATCCAAGTACTTCTTCCACTACTGATGAGTACTGTATTTTACTTTAAATGCAGAGGTATTAACCTGAACACAGGTGCACATTTCAGGAGAATTCCAGGTTTGGTTTCTGGGTTTCTGGGTATGAACATGAATTATAGATTCATATAAAACACTACAGATATACTTTTATCTGCAACAAGGTTTTTATTCTGCAATAAATATGATCATTTAAATGTGTTTTGAGGCTGTAATATCCCTGAAAATAATCCCCAACTGCAGATATAGCTGTAGAAAATACTGAATATGAGCATAAATGGACGTAATCAGGCCTTCGAGTGTGTCAGGTCTGATTCTTGTGTTTTCTTATGTATTTACAGCAGCAGAAAAAATATCATCTTCGTCGTCTTCATTAGCAATTTCTTCAAAAATCTTCTCTGACGAAACTGCTGGTTGGATTCATTTCAAATTTTATATGTAGCTTCCTTGGGACAGTGTCTACAAATTTTTGATGAATTTTTGAAATATAAAAAATTTTCCTATACTTATAATGGTCTGTATTTTGATGGTTTATAACATGTAAATGGTTATAGATATCAGTATAGTTACTATTGATCACTGATAGGAAGTCATGTATGGACTTTCATTTGGGTCCATGACCTTTGACCTTGAGTGACCTTGAAGGGTCAAACACAAGATCACCAGTGTCTAGATTTCAACAATCTTCTCCAAAACTACTTTTCAGATTAATTTCAGATTTTTTATGTATCTTTTTTGGGACAATGTCAACAAAGTTTACTCACAGTTTTGACAAATTTATATATCTGCATTTTTAAAGAATTTTTCAAATATTAAAAATTTGCCTCATAACGGTCCATGTTTTGATGGTTTATAACATGTAAATGGTTACAGGTATCAATATAGTTCTTATTGATCACTGATAGAGGTCATAGAGACAGAACCTGACAACCTCACACATTCAGCTGGTATTGATTCAGATAGAACATGACACTGACATACAGGGACACTGGAACTATTTGTCCTGATTTCTTTCAGTATTGGGTCAATTTGCTTCACTTTGCATTTGAACGCACCATGAAACCACACCAACGCACACACTCCGACTCCCACGTCAATTTCTTTTCAGGGTTTTTTCCGCCAGGACGTCACTGCCTCTTTTATTTTCCTTCCTCATGCAACAAGAATGTAACCTCTCGGCGTTTAGGGTTTTACTTGTCAACAGTGAGATTAATCCATACGTGTTTGAAGAAAGTATAGTTTATAGAAATTATGGCTAGAAATATCCTGCACTTTATTTCAAGCACCCACTTTAAAAAAAAAAGCACATCTGTCGTCAGGGATACCAGGTGAGAAAAACAACAGACCCTGTAGTTTTTCTTTTTGTTTTAACCATTTTATTTTGAGGTACATTTCAGGTCGATGTCCTCATTAGCACAAACACTTCAACATTCGCTAGCATCGTCGTCTTTTTTTCTTTTTTTTTTTTTTTTTTTACTCCACTTGAATTATTATTTTGTTGTTGATGATGTTGATATTCCACCGGATGAGGTTTTTATTTTTCCTTCTTTGGGTCGCTGTGACTCAAACAGCAGCAGTTACCTGTTTTTTGGGTTTTTTTTAATTCTGTATTTATTCATGTCCTGCAGTGACTAAGCATTCTTGAGGTGTATGACAGTTTTCTTGTACAAAAGAGAAAATGTAACGCTGGTTTCTGTTTTCACTGAGCATTTGGTTGCACTTGCTTAAATGGGTGAATGCAGACAAACCTTCTTTACAGAGATTTCAGAGGAAAAGTCTGGACGTCTCGGGGAAAGATTGGAGAAGGGTGGACCAACGTCCTGTTCTAACCTGTCGATAAAGAGTTTTACAGTAAAATACTATAAATGTAACCAGTCTCTACCATGTTTTTTATTGTTTAAAAATGAAAAAATGTGACAGGTGATTCCGTTTATGGTCGGTCTGAGCTGTAAACACCCGGAGAATTATATGTTTTGTCACTTATTTATCGATTAGGCATCAACTGTTCAAGGTTTCTCAAGGGTATTGATATTTTTTGGCTAAAACTATACATTTATTTTCACATATTTTTAAGTTTGTCCAAAAAAAGGCAAATAGCAGGGAAGATTTTCACATTTATTAATAAAACATGGATGGATGGATGGATGGATGGATGGATGGATGGATGGATGGATGGATGGATGGATGGACGGGTGGACGGGTGGACGGATGTTGGATGGATGGATGGATGGATGGATGCATGAATGGACGGATGGATGGATGGATGAACGAACAGACAGATGGATGCATGGATGGATGGACAGATGAATGGATGAGTAGATTGCGTTGATACTTCTTGAATAACTCCATTTCCAAGAAAATCACTAAATTCACCTCAGTCTCCAACTGATGAAACTGTAGAATCTAGATCTAATAAAAACCTACAAAATGTGGAAAAAATGAGCAAAACATTTACATAAAATAAACTAAAAGAATAAAATAAACAGCAAAATGAACAAAAACAGCTACACTAATGAACAAAATCAACAAGAATTAATAATAAATCAACAGATGAACATCTTCTTTTCAGACCAAAACCTACTTTATGTAAAAATAAATCTAAATGTGCTTTAGTTTTTTACTCTAATGAACCACAAACAGAAGCTGATGCTCATTTTTCTCCTCATGTCCAACTTTTCCTCTAAAACGTTACTTGAACCCGAGTGTAGAAAACAAAGCAGAAGACTTTCAGGTCTTTACAGAATCCTGAAACCTACAGAAAACTCTGAAAAACCAAATGTGAGTATTAAAAAGAGATCTCTACTGGAAGTTCTGAATGTTTCTTGTACATAGTGAAGGTGGCGGGAAGAAGAGTAGGAACGATGCTGAAAAGAGATTTCCGTTTAATGTTAATGTCATTACTATTGGTATTAATATTGTTCTATGTTTTATGTTGAAATGTGAGACACACGTGGTTACATGTCAATCCAATCCCGTTATTTTTTTTTTCTACAGCAGAAATGTTTGCTATATTTAATATGATTGATGTGACTTATTAACAATGTGAAAAAGATGTGTATATAAAGGCAAACCAGCTTTGACAAATACAGGTATGTACATAGTTTTACGTCGACTCACTTGTTTCCAGCACTATTTTTAAGACACATCAGATCTTTAAGTTTTGTTTTTTTTTTTTTTTTATTGTAAATATTACTCTGATCACAAACACTGGACTCTATGACAGCCTGAAAACGGTGCCATACTGCTGAGACTTGTATAATAGCCTATAATGTCGGAGAGTTTAATTTTGTGGTTTGCTTCTAGACACAGTTTGTGGGACTAACAGGACCAGGTGTAGATGTTGCAGATGTTTTACCCGCGTCCTTTAACTGCTCGTTTCAGATGTTTGGTTTCTCTTTCGTCAAGGATCTGTGTAATCACGGTGAAAGCAATCACAGACTCGTTCGACTCCGACCACCTGTACGTTTCCTCTTTGAGGATCTTCCCAGGTTTTCTATTCACTTGGATCATATGCAGCAGGGGCAGCGGTGACTCCAACTGTGGACCCCCGACATGTGAAGGTGCTATGTGTAGCATTTGAACATTAATAAACCAATACCACATCGGAGCAGATATGTATGGATTATTGATGGATGGATGGATGGATGGATGGATGGATGGATGGATGGATGGATGGATGGATGGATGGATGGATGGATGGATGGATGTAGATGAGTGGATGGATGTTGGATGAGTGGATAGATGGATGGATGGATGAGTGGATGATGGATGGATGGATGGATGGATGGATGTAGATGAGTGGATGGATTTTAGATAAGTGGATGGATGGATGGATGGATGGATGGATGGATGGATGGATGGATGGATGGATGGATGTTAGATGAGTGGATAGATGGATGGACAGATGGATGTTGGATGAATGGATGTTGGATGGACAGATGGATGGATTTTAGATCAGTGGATAGATGGATGGATGGATGGATGGACAGACGGATGGACGGACAGATGGATGGATAGATGGATGTAGACGAGTGGATGGATGGATGTTGGATGAGTGGATAGATGGATGGACAGATGGATGTTGGATGGATGGATGGATGTTGGATGGACAGATGGATGGATTTTAGATCAGTGGATAGATGGATGGATGGATGGATGGATGGATGGATGGATGGACGGACAGATGGATGGATAGATGGATGGTAGACGAGTGGATGGATGGGTGTTGAATGAGTGGATGGATGGATGGATGGATGGATGGATGAGTGGTTGGATGGATGGACGGATGGATGTTGGAGGAGTGGATGGATGGATGGATGGATGGATGGATGGATGGCCCTCCATCTCTGCTTTCACGGCGTCTGTTCTTCTTCTTCTGTTGTTATTTTGGTAGCTGCTCTGGAGGCTGATGGCGGTGCAGATGTTAGTGTATAAATCACTCGCCGTCTCCTCGTCCTCGTTTTTCTGCCTCGTGTCTCATCAAACTGAAACTAAACAAACAGAAGGAACAACGTTGGCCTGGAGGACATTATTACAGAGAAAACCTTCTGAGTCAGATGTTAAATCACAACAAACAGCCAATCAGAGGCCTCCTGAGGACGAGGGGGCGGGGCTGAATCACCCCTTACATGTGAGTCTGTCACTGGGTTCATGAAAGTTCAAATACTTCTACTTTATTTGACTGTTTCTATTTTAAGCAGCTGATAATTCTGCTCAAACCCATCTCAGAGGTAGATGTGGTACTTTTTACTCTAGTTCATTAGTCTGAAGGTTTTATTTCGTAAACCCTCAGATGTTCAGAGCGGTGTTTCAGACCTCTGCCTCTCATATATTTATGTATTATTTATGTTTTTCTGTTATTTTCCATCAGTCTGCGTCAGGTGTGAACCTTAAGTTTCAGCTGGTTCTTTTTAAAGTCCACAGTTCACACTTTCTTTGAGATTTATAGTGAAAGTCCAAAATTTCTGATAAAATAAAAATAAGATGAACTCTGACAGAACTCAGGAAGTTTGGGTTTTTTTATTTAGAAAGTCAGTGTTTTCAGTTTCCAAATCCTTTTTTTCCACAAAAGCAACTTAAAACCTTTTATTCTAACATTATTCTGGTTGGTTTTCAAAGTATTTACTTATATTCATTATATTCATTCTCTGACCGTGGTATGAAGATCCAAATTAGACAAAAAGTAGATGAACTCCACTTTGTGTCTTTACAAAGTGCATTGATATCATTAGAGCAGGGGTGTCAAACATGCGGCCCCCGGACCAGAACTGGCCCACCAAAGGGTCCCATCCAGCCCATGGGAACAGTAAAGGGAGCTGAACTCATGTTAGTTCAGGTTCCACATTCAGACCGATATGATCTGAAGTTTAATAATAATAGCATAATAACCTAAAAATAATGACTCCAAATTATTTTCTTGGTTTAATGTGAAAAAAAAACAAAAAAAACTTTGTCTATAAATAATGACAGCTCCAAATGGGTCTTTTTCTTTTAGTGCAGAAAATAACATTAAATTATGAAAATATTTACATTAACAAACTAACCTTTAACAATCAAATGTGCATAACCTGAAAAAAATGTAGTGTCTAAAGAAAATTAAGTGCAATTTAACAGTATTCTGCCTGTTTCTAAATGTTTTGTGTGTCTCTCTTGAATATGGAACACATAATTGTAGAGTAGTTTTAATATTTTTACTTAAATAAAGAATCTGTGTGACTTTTTAGCCTTTGTACTTTGTTTCAAAAACAGGCGTTAATGGAGCATTTTATTGTAAAATAACAGAAAAAAAAAGTGGAATTTAGGATTAAACCCACAGCGTACTGGAATTATCAGCAGATGCTAATTGATTATGAACCTGTTATTTTCAATGAGCCACAAATCCACATGGAATGACTCAGTCTCCGTCTCCCTCTGCTGGTCACTTTGGGTACTACAGCCCATTCTATTATTTCATTAATGGTGTGAATAAAAACCCAGTCAGAATAAAAACACCTCATGTGTCCATCCAAGAAAAGACTCAGTTTTTAATCCTTGATAATATTTTACTCCAGTCCTTTTCTGCATAGATTTGAAAGTAAAATCAGGTCACATGATCAGTTTCCAAGATGGAGAGAAATAAAATAAAATAAAATAAAATAAAATGAAAACTGATCTGTCGCTTATGTCAGGTTGTTTTTGATGCAGACTTTAAGTGAGAAAAAGATTTAAAAGCTCATTATGGGTCTATTTTGATCATTTCAATAGTAATAAAAGCTCAAAAACAACTTCTTCAAAACAGAAAGATTTTTCACGGAACATTATTTCAGAGTTTTTCTGTGTTGTTTGCACTACAAGCAGTTTTCCATGGAAGTTCATTGTAGCCTGAAGTTTTTTATTGTGCCACAATTTTTTTTAGGTGTTGCATGAATAAAGAAGTTAAAGTAATTTTCTTTACACACACACTTTTTATATAAGGGGTAAATCCAAAGTAGTGATGTCATTGTTAGAGCAGATGGACGAAGCACCACTTTGTGGAATATTTATAACAAGTGCACATCAGAGTTTAGTTTAGTTTAGTTTAGTTTAGTTTAGTTTAGTTTAGTTTAGTTTAGTTTAGTTTAGTTTAGTTTAGTTTAGTTTAGTTTAGTTTAGTTTAGTTTAGTTCGAACATGCAACAGAATTAGAAAAAAAAAAAAAAGAATCCTACCTTAGTTCCTACAAATAAAACAGATTTCAGGAGAACATGAAAATAACATATATTGATGATAATCATATATTTGAAAAGGAGCGAGAGGAAGAACATAGAATATATAGTGGTCAAAAATAAATAAATATTTACAATTTTACACCAGATTAATGAGTATGTTATCTGTTTACTCTCATTATCATTTAAGAGTAATTGTATTCAAAGCTCCACACACCAAAGCCATGGTGTTATTTTTATAATCACTGCCTGCTTTGGGCTCATTGTCCACGAAATGGAACCAAAGAGCAAATGAAGCTTCAGCCAAAACAACTGGATGGAAAGATAAATAATAAAATAAAATCAAAATAAAATAAAATAAAATAAAATAAAATAAAATAAACAATGGGATGGAAAGATTCAATGCTTCATGAAGCTTCATCTGACATCAGTGTTGTCGAAGGTTCATTAAACTCAAATATATAAAATCAATTAACGAAGTCTCAGTCACAAAAACAAGTTTAAGTTTTATTCTTTCCCACCTCAAAAACTGCAAAAAATGTTTATTGAGAAAGTGAAAAAACAAAGTATGTAACACTGACTTAAGTATGGTTTATAAAACGTCATTTTTCTGTCATGACAGGTTCTGTCCACTAGATGGCGGCAGCACACAGCGGTCACATACAGACACTGAAGCACAACTGGTGTCCCAAAGCTTTATAAATGTGAAGAAAAGAGTATAAAATAAAATAAAATAAAATAAAATTGATGAAATGAGAAAATGAATAAAAAGGACCAAAATAAGAACTGAATCAACATCTTTTTTTATTTTATTTTAATTAAGATGAAAGACATATATTTCATTTGGGGTTAACAGATTGTCTCAGTACAAGATTCACAATAAAATAAATAAAAATTAAATAAATCCACAATAACTCAACATGTTATTCCTTCTTTTCTTGAGCTGAAAGATAAAGTTAATCTAAAACTGATATTCACAAATATCAATTAACATAATAAAGAAAAACAATTAATATCTGAAGTAAATCAACAAAACACAAATTAACCAACTGCACATTTAATAAAGTATTGACTGAACATGTTTACATGAATAAACTTCATCTGTACATGAAAGAACAAAACACAAAATGGACAAAATGATAAATATCTGCATAAAATCAATAAAATGAACAAATCAACAAAACATGCATTTGATAAAAAACAAACAAACAACACAACCAATAAACATTAAATCAACAATGTTTGAGTCAGTGTCAGTAAAAGCTTCATTAACATTAATGGATAGTTTTAATAAAAAAAATTATTGGACTTTTTCAGCTTTATTTATACTAATACCAATATAAATAAATAAATAAATAAATAAATAAATAAATAAATAAATGTATTGCTGCATTTATTTATTTATTTATTTTAACAGAATCAACCTCACAGATTATTTATTGTAAATTCAGTCATATTTTCAGGGCATTTGTAAATTTAAGTTTACTTTATTCTGTCGTCGTCTCCGTTCGTGGGCTTAAACATCAGTTTTATAAAGTTTTAACGCTGACTCTTCATCTTTTCCTGGAAACTTTTCTGACAAACACTGACATGTCTGTTTCCTTCAAAACAGAAAACATGTCTGTTTTTTTTTTACCTGGATGTTTGTTGTGTTTGTGTCTCAGAGGACGAGCAGGTGAAATTACACAATCAGATCAAAGCGGTGGAAAAAGGCTGACGTTTGGTTTTATTTGTCATAAAACTATTAAAGTTTCACCAGAAACAGAACCAGTGGGTTTATGAAGCTGTCAGTGGACACTGGGTCTGGTTCAGTCAGTTATGACACAAGGACAACGTCCTGCATTTACATCATTATTTATCCTCAAAGAAACAAGTAAACAAAGAAGATTAAAGGTCAACGATTCAGAAGATTTAACAGGAGGAAACTGAACTCATGTCCAGTGTCGTCCTCAGAGCAGAAAACTACATTCAAATCACTTTCAAATCCTTTTAAAATCCCATTCCAGTCAGAATAGTTGTGTTCTGTGGTTCTACCATACCAGACTGACTCCAGAGCACTGAGGAACACTGAACAGACTCAGTTTCCCATCATGCCTCTGTTGTGGATCTGGCCTGGTCTCAGTCCTGGTGGACAGAATTCAATGTCAGTCCTCCTCCTCCTTCTTCTTCTTCTTCTTCTTCTTCTTCTTCTTCTTCTTCTTCTTCTTCTTCTTCTTCTTCTTCTTCTTCTTCTTCATTTTTATTCCTTCTCCTCCTCCTTCATCTTCTTCTTCTCCTCCTTCTCCTCCTCCTCTTCTTCTTCTTCTTCTTCTCCTCCTCCTCTTCTTCTTTCTTCTTCCTTCTCCTTTCCTTCTTCTTCTTCTCCTCTTCCCTCCTCCTTCATCTTCATCTTCTCCTCTTCCTCCTCCTCCTTCTTCTTCTTCTTCTTCTTCTTCTTCATTTTTATTCCTTCTCCTCCTCCTTCATCTTCTTCTTCTCCTCCTTCTCCTCCTCCTTCTTCTTCTTCTTCTTCTCCTTCTCCTCCTTCATCATCTTCTTCTCCTCCTCCTTCTTCTTCTTCTTCTCCTTCTCCTTCTTCTTCTTCTTCTCCTTCTCCTCTCTCCTTCATCTTCACCTCTTCTCTTCTCTCCTCCTTCTTCTTCTTTCTCCTCTCCTCCTCCTCCTTCATCTTCTTCTCTTCCTCCTCCTTCTTCTTCTGCTTCTCCTTCTCCTCCTCCTTCTTCTCCTCCTCCTCCTCCTCCTCCTCCTGCTTTTTCTTCTCCTTCTCCTCCTCCTTCTCCTCCTCCTCCTCCTCCTGCTTTTTCTTCTCCTTCTCCTCCTCCTTCTCCTCCTCCTCCTCCTCCTCCTGCTTTTTCTTCTCCTCCTCCTCCTCCTTCTTCTTCTCTTCCTCCTGCTTCTTCTTCATTTTCTTCTCCTCCTCCTCCTCCTTCATCTTCTTCTTTAAATTCCTGACCTCCAGTAAATGTTGATGAACTTTCTAGAATCAGACACCATAGTGGAGGTAACATTCTGCTCCTTCACCACTAGATGTCACTAAATCCCACACTCTGAACCTTCACATACAATGAATCCAAAAATTACATCCAGATCCACCAGCTTGAACCCATGAAGTCCCAATCCTCAACAAAATGAAGTAAAAAAAAAAAAAAAAAAAAAAAAAGAATAAAAATAAAATAAGCAACAAAATGAAGAAAAAAGCCGATGTTACCAATAAATGAGCAAAACTGAAAAAACTCAACAAAATCATAAGTAACATCAAAAAAATGAGCCCCAAAGCTGGACAAAATTGAAGAAATAATAATAAAATAGGCAACAAAATATAGAAAAATAAACCAAATAGTAACAAAATGAATAGAAAAAAAACAAATTTAAAAAAAAAAATTAAAAAAAATTACAAAATAATAAGTGCCATTAAAAAATAAGGTCATGAAATACTTAAGAAAGATTAAATAGAGAGAAAAATTCATTTGTGAACGGCCATAAAAGTAGCTCTTAGCCTTTATGGGTTAAAACCAGAAGCAGAACAGACTTAAGTCAGTTTTATGTTCAATCCGTCAACAGCAGATGTTGAAAAAAACCAAAGGAGCAAATTAGAGACGACGCAGAAAACAGATAAAACTGTAAAACCCAGAAACCAAAGAGCGTCTAAATTACAGATGAGGAGCAGCTTTTTAAAGGTGACCTGAGTCCAAAGGGGACGGAGACCCAGAGTTCAGAACCGTAAAAGAACACAGGACCGGTACCATCTGAAGGTACAGGTGAAGAACCAGCAACAGAGGCAGAAGATACAAGGAGGTCCAGTATGTGGACAAAAGTATGTGGACACATTGAGTTCCGGTGTTTCTTTTCTAACAGGGGTCTGGGATCCAAAACAATAATGACTAATGTCAGAATATAGTTTTATATTGAGATAAATATCATTGCATTGGGTAGTTTGGTTTAAATTGTTATCTTTGTTTCCAAAATGACTCAGAGATGGTTTAGACTGAATGTCTCCCAACATCGATTTTGTTTTTCGTGTTTTTTTTTTTTTTTTAAATCCATGACTATGATTTTAAATGTTCTTTCTCTATATTTCTAACATATTTTTCCTGCTCTGACTGTAAATAATAATTTTCTACCACAACTAACCATCTATTTTCTTCACATTTCACTGAGGAAGAAAAATCTACCATTAAAGTTTTAGGAAATATTGATGTTTATAAACTATATAGACATAAATATTGGGACTTGGGATGAAAACATCAATATTTTCTTAAAGATCAGCATCAATTTTACTTCAGTTTTTTAAAAATCCATTTTACATAGTTTCTAACATCTTTTTTTATCTTCTTTAATCATATATATATATATTTTTTTTTTACATATATATTTTATATACACATTTTACGTAAACTGCTTCTTATTTAATCCTTCATTTTCATTTTTCGTCTTTCGTTGTATCTTATTTTATCTCTTATGTTTTTTTTATTCTTTTGGATCATGTTTGCTCTTTTCTTTTGTCTTCATACTTTTTTGTCTTTTATCGTGCTTTTATTTTACTGCATCTTTATTGATATTTTCACCTTTTTTTTTTTCATTGTTCAGTTTTCCAACATCTTTTTTCATGTTCTTTTGTCATATTTGTCCCTTATTGTTGTTATTTGCTACATATTTTGCATGACTTCTATCAAACTGCATCTTGTCTTTATGTTTTTACATCATATTTGTACTTTTTTTCTTATGTCTTCATGCTTTTTGTCTTTTATTGTTCTTTTATTTGGCTGCTTCTTTCATGATATTTTCATCTTTTACACTTTTACTTTTCTAATTTGTTGTTATTTTTGACTCATCATATTCTTTCATTATCATTCAACATTTTTTGCTGCTTCTTTTACCCTTTTTTTTTTTTTTTTTTTTTACAATAATTTTCATCTTTTTCACCTTTGTATGTTTATTTTTCTTTTTTTCATCATATTTTGTCCTTAATGTTGTTATTTGCTGCATATTTTTAAAATTAATTTCTTCTTATTTCATCCTTCATTTAAATTTTTCGTCTTTTGGTTGTATCAAATTTTATCTCTTATGTTGTTGTTTTTATCTTTTTACATCATGTTTGTTCTTTTCTTGTGTCTTCATACATTTTTGTCTTTTATCATGGTTTTATTTTACTGCATCTTTATCGGCATCTTTCCTTTTTTTGCATTGTTCACAGTTTCAACATCTTTTTTTCATCTTCTTTCATCATATTTTCCCTTAATGTTGTTATTTGCTGTATATTTTACATGGATTTCATCAAACTGCACCTTGTTTTTATCAGTTTACATCATATTTGTGCTTTTCATTGTTTAATTTTTTACTTTTATCATTTTTTTTTTAAAATTTTACTGAATCTTTATTGACATCTTCATCTTGCTGCATCTTTTATGGATTTTCCTCTTGTTCTGTTTTTTTTGCAAATTATTTAAAACCACAAAAGACTGTCTGGTTTCTTCAACTTTAACCAAAAATCACCAAAATTAAAACCATCCTGAACCCATTCTTGGTGCCCAGAGGATGAACCCTGCTCCATTGGCCTCCCTCCAGCGCCCTCTTTTGGATGAAATCCTCCATTTACGCACAGCAGCCTCCAGTGATGATGATGATGATGATGAAGATGATTATACTAATGATGTGGACAACAGGACAGTGGTTTCCAGGTCTACTGTTCACTGTGCGTCCTTTTCCAGAATAATTGTGAGGTTTTCTTTCCGTGTGGTGCGCGCGGGTCTGGAGCAGGAGGAGGGAGGGAAGAAGAAGAAGGAGGAGGAGGAGGAGGAGGAGGAGAGACCCTGGCGGACAGCAGAGGAGAGAGAGGTTGGACCGGGAACAATAGAGAGGAACGAAGCCAACGAAACACCAAACAAACCGAGAGGGCGACAGAAAGAAAGAAAGAACCCAGAGAGGAGGAGGAGGAGGAGGCGGAGGAGAAGAAGGAGAAGGAGCCGAGAACATGTAAGGAATACGGACGGCTGGATTTTCCGGAGCGGAGAGCTTTATTTCTATCTGTTCTTTGTGGATTGTATTGAACCGGATTCCGGCATGAACCCTGCAGAAGCGGCCGAGGAGGCGCCCAGCGACCCCGACACTGATGCCTTCTACAAAACAGGTAAGGAACGGGTGCGCACGGCTCCGCAAAATCTGCGCCAAAACCATCCGGAGTCTGCACATTGTCACACAAACAGAAAAGAAAAGGTGCAGGAAAACAGTGAATCAAGCCAAAGCAGGGGAGCGCACGGGGCTGTGCCAGATGGGACCACACCGGCAGGGTCCACAATGCGCACAAAAACCAGTCAATGAGCCGCAGTTCGCTGCTTTTGGGCGCATCGACTGGCCATTGTGTTGATGTGCGCGCGTCTTGGAGCTGTGCGTTCGTGCGCGCGTGTGTGTATGTGTGCGTGTGTGCGCGGGGCTGTGGGCTCGTGTGTCTGATGCTGAGGGGTCTCTGCTACAAAAGAAAGCAGGATCATGGAGGAAACACAGAGGATCAGCTGCTGGAAATGTCAGCAAATGTGTTCAAGATGCTCCGGAGGTGACCGAGCCCAGGCGCGTGTCTGTGGCCGGGGAGAGGCAGCCTCAGGCGGACACAGGAGCTGACAGCACCCGGGGAGAGCACCGGTTCTGTGTGGATCACAGCAGGGTGGTGTAATCTGATTTATGCAGATTGATTTCACTTGAACCTGCAAGTTGAAGTCTGAGATGGGCTGTTTAGTTTGAGAAAACTGCACAAAAATCCAAAACCTAGAGATAATCTGATCACTTATTGACTGAAATATGAGCCAAAGATTGTGATTTTTGGTCATTTTTAACCCAAACATACAGTTGCATCCACTTAACCTGCAGGATGTTAATGCACAGATGTCACTTGAGGCTTTTGGAGACACTGGTGGTCATTTTCCACTCATCAGTTTTGTCATATCGAGTTGTCTGAGTTGAAATGTGAGCAGTTTGAGGCGTGTGTTGGTGCTGATGGTGTAAATCCAGGTTCAGTTTGTGATACAGTGAGTGTTTCCATCTGTTTTTAGGGACATTTTGGTGACATTTGGGAGTGAATCTGGATCACTGCTGGAGGGGAGACACACCCGGAGTCTGTCTTTGCATCTGTTTCATTCAGTTTCATCCGTTTTTAGTGAATATGGTGTGTACTTAGATGTGAAACTGTCCAGGAGGGGTTGTGTTCACTGTGTGTGTTTATGTGTTTACGTGTGGAAGTGGAAGTTCAACGGTCCGTGAATGATAAGAAATCCGACTCACTGGAGTATGGTCAGAAGTTGGAGAAAAGTAGGAATCTAAATGATTTGTGTGTGTTGAATTGGATCTAACAGATGCTTTGTCATTTGGTCCAGATCCAAATGGTCTGTGTTCAGGATGGTTTGGAGTATTTGGCCCAACTACAGGAAGTTGTACAAGGAGAATAAGAACAAATTGAAGATGGAAGAAGATAAAAAATGAGCTGAAATAACATGTGGATGTCAGCCCTTTGTGTCAGATATGAGGACATGAAGCACATGTTAATAATGGTTGTTCCCAAATGAATTCTTAACCTTTCTTAAGTGATATATCACCATTTATTCAAATATTATCCTTTGTATTTTGCATGTTTCACTGTAAATCATGTATTTTTCTATGTTTCATTTCTTATATTTAATTTAGATGTTCATGAAAACCAAAGTTAATTCAAAGGTTGTTAGATCAAAACAGAGAAAACTGAAGAAAAAGTGACTTTTTCAGCAAAATCATTATCTGAATATAAACCCAGTGTGTCCATCCACTGTCGTTGTTCAAACTCCATGGGTTTTACTGGTGAATCAATGTAGAAGCCAGAAGGACATGAGTTTATTGTATTTGTGCCCTTAACCAATTTCATGTCATTTTCATCCATTTTTTTGTGAATTTTGACTTAACTTTTTTTGTTATTTTCTTCACTTTATGTTCATTCTTTCTATTATTTTGCTCATTTTACTGATACTTTAGTTTCATTTTCTAGATTATGTTCAGTTTCTTGATCATTTTGTTCAATTTTTTCATTATTTTTGCATCTTATTGATTGTAGCAACTTCCAAATTATTTTTTTCTTGACAGTCAATCTTACCTAAGTGATTTATCACCATTTATTAAAATATTATTTAGCGTTTTTCAGTGTAAAACATGTATTTTCCTATTTCACTGATCATGTAGATGTTCATAGAAGCTCAGAGTAAATTCAAAGCTTATTATATCAAAACAGAGAAGTGACTGTTCCAGTAAAATCTCTCATTATCTGAACATAAACCTAGTGTGTCCATCCACTGTCATTGATCCAACACCATGGGTTTTACTAGTGAGTCAATTTTGTAGAAGATGACAGCGTTTTCACGGTTACTACGGAGCCTCTTAACATCCAAATATGGTCATATCTGATGACCATGAAAAGATGAGAAACTGTATTTTACACTAATTATTTACATGTATTGATAGGATTAGTGGATCAACAGGTATTAAACCGTTTAGATCAGTAGATGGTTTTGGATGTTTGGGTTTTTATGGGTTAATAAACTTTCACCCTCATCGTCTCCATAGCAACTGAGTCCAGAGGCTGCTGTAACACAACATCCTCAGCACATGAAAACCAAAAAAACACAACTTTTAAGAAAGTGTAATCAATCTAAGATACAATGAGTCAAACTGTAATGAGAACATCGACCTGTGCATTTATAGAATCACAGAATGCTGCCTTCTGAAGGTCCAGAGACAAATGAGGATTCAGGGTGATGTAATGTGTAGAAACTGCAACAAAAACTGTAACTGACCAGAGGGAAGAACTGTGTAGAACATGTAAGATGAAAGTAACTACATGTTTTTGCAGTTTTTACACTAGTTCAGTCTGGTTTGTGGTTTGATTTGATGTTTTTCTAAATGAGAATCTGTGCATCGTCCATGAAAACCACCTCAAATCACAGTATGACTTTTACACAGCTGGTAAAGTAAATGTATTTATTGAGGAGATTTTTGTCTTTAACTTGACTCAAACATGAAAACAGAAAGTAACGCCATCGGCCAAGACTTTTACAATCCCTTCATTAGTGCGAAGCACCTGAACTTTAACCCTCAAACACCCAAACATCCACTGGTGACCAAAACCATCTACTGATCTAAACTGTTTAATACCTGCTCATCCACTAATTCTATCAATATTATCAGAAAAATGAACCAAATAATAGAAAGAATGAACATAAAGTAAAGAAAATAAGAAATAAAATTAAGATGAACAAAATATTGCACAAAATTCACCAAAAAATGATGAAATAATCTATAGAATGGTTAAAAAGCCACAAATACAATAAACTAATGTCCTTCTGGGTTCTGTAACATTGATTCACGAGTAAAATCCATGGAGTTTGATGAATGGCAGTGGATGGAGACACTTTTTTATGTTTAGTTAATGATAGATTTTACTGAATACGTCACTTTTTCTTCAGTTTTCTCTGTTTCTGATACAATAACCTTTGAATTTACTTTGAGGTTTAATGAACATCTACATGATCAGTGAATTAATTGTAGAAAAATACCAGGTTTTCATTGAAAAATGCAAAATACGGAGGATCATATTATAATGAATAGTGAGAAGTCACTCAAATATGTGTTAAATGTAGAGGAAAAATTCATTTGGAAGTCGCCACAAAAATAATTCAACATACTTTATGACTGAAACCGCTGTTACTTTCTGTTTCTTTCTGTTGTTTTTGTTGTTATTCATCCCCCTTTTAACCATAAAATCTTCATTATTAATATAAACATGGATCCTATTTTAATATCTTTTAGTTCTTCGTTGCATTATGTTTGACTGAACAGATTCAATCATTCAGAGAAATGTATCTAAAAACCTTTAAAACCTGCCGTCAGTGAATAGACATCTGACATATGGGTCCAGTCCTAGTTTATTCACGGCTGTGACGACTCAGACACAAGATAAAACAAGCTAAAAAGTCTGAAATTTTGCAGAGAGAAGCTTCAAACAACCTAAAGCTCCACATATTTAACAGACAGGATTTCATGGACAGATCTACATAACCTTGTTTGTGCATTCACCTCTGCAGGACATCCAACACAGCTGATCTAAATGAGTCTAAAAACACTTCTTGATTTAAAAAAAAAAAAAAAAAAAAAAAAAAATCAGAAAATCCAGCATCAGCAGTAAATGCATCATGGAGCTCCAGTTCAGTGTATGTAAAAGAAACCAGGTCTTTACAGAGGTTTTGTAAATCATAGCTGATGTTATGACTCTTCCTCAGATTCTTATTAGTCAAAGTTTTTAACCCTTTTCAGACTGCCATTGCAAGAGACCGCCTAGATGTCTTCATGTTTTCTTTGTGGTAAAAGTGTCAAATAATGTCTTTTTTACCTATTCTTTTACACCTTTGTTTTCAGGAAGAACTTTTCTGGCCATTAATTAGCATTATTATAAATACTAAATGCTTAAAACAGTGTGTTTTAGTTAAAAAGAAATAAAAAGACTTGAAGTTTTTAGCATATTTGTTATCAAAAACAACTGTTAATGTCCATAATGAAACTTTTAGAGACTGCTAAAATAAACTTTCAACTATTTTACATCTGCTCAAACATGCTTTTTGGTTTTGAACATGCCTCCGTAGACAAAACAGAACTAAAGACTCAGAGTGAAATGATGCTGATGGATCATTTGGATCCAGTTTTCATCTGATCCACCTCCGTTCCCATCCTGAACCTGGTGTAAACTCCATCTTTTCTCCTCACAGCGGTCGCAGACATTACTCATGGCTTTTAGCAGATTAGCTGAGAGAATTAAGTCTAATTACATTTTCATGAAAACGGTCCAGACTTAGTTCAATGCAGAGACACTGAGAACATCTGATCACTAATGGACCTTCAGAGCAGATCATTAATCCTGTTTCACTCACAACTTGGTTTTTTTATCAGTTTATTAGACGCAAAAAGCCTCTGACAGAACAGACTTCATTTCCCATCATGCCTCCTGCACATGCATGAGCAGCTGTCTGACCGTTAAACTGATAGACTGGATCGAATTGATGAAAGGGTTAATGGACGAATGGCTGAAGGGTGGGTTTGATTTTTAGATTGTCACTACATTTACATGCAACAAAATATTATGTGTTTTACCTCAATATTTACTGAAATACACTGCTAACATGGCAAACATCACTTCTGTTTACCTACAACCACATAAACCCTGATTAAAAAATAGGATTTAACCCATAAAGACCTGGTTCTACTTTTGTGTCATTTCGCTAATGATTATTTTCTTCATATTTAATCTTTCTTATGTCATTTATCACCATTTATTATAATATTATCCTGTGTAATTTCTGTATTTTGTGTCAGAAGCAGAAAACTGAAGAAAAAGTGACTTTTTCAAATGCACTGTATCTGCAGGTTTGATGAAACTGAAATTCTAACTTAAGATATTCATCTCGGCATCTTTCATCAAATTTCAGTCCCTCCATTTACATATATAGTCTAAATAGTCCAATGGTCCAACAAAAAACACCAACAAAACCCTGGTTAAAAACAGGATTAAACCCATAAAGACCCAGTGATACTGATTTTTTCTTCCTATTTAACCTTTCTAAAGGGATTTATCATCATTTATTGTAATATCATCCCGTGTAATTTCTGTATTTTATATCAGAAACTGAGCAAACTGAAGAAAAACTGACTTTTTCAAAAACACAATCAGTGTATCTGCAGGTTTGATGAAGCTGAATGTCTAACTTTTTAGATATTTAACTCGGCATCTTTCATCAAATTTCAGTCCTTCTATTCGCACAAATAACAGTCCAACGGTCCAACAAAAAACACCAACAAAACCCTGATTAAAAATAGGATTTAACCCATAAAGACCCAGTGATACTGATTTTTTCTTCCTATTTAATCTTTCTTAAGTGATTTATCATCATTTATTGTAATTGTATCTTGTGTAATTTCTGTATTTTATATCAGAAACTGAAGAAAAAGTGACTTTTTCAAATACGCAGTCAGAGTATGGGCACGTTGGATGAACTGACTTCATTTCCCATCATGCCTCCTGCACGTGCACCAGCAGCTGTCTGACTGTTTTCTGATGTCGGGTTGAAAAAAATGCCGTCTTTACGTTCATCCTGGTAACGTAGCAACTGCAGTGGTTATTGACAGACCGGCGGCGTCAGTTTTCTGATAAACACTCGACGTCGCTCTGATTGCGTGAGTGGAGGTATGAGTGTGTGTGTGTGTGTGTGTTACTTCCTGTTTCCGTCTGATAATTTAGCGTCCTATTTATAAACCTCTGATTAGCATAACATTGAACCGCCGCCTGCTCTTTCCTGTGAATCTGTGTGTTTTTAACCCAGAGGATGATGATGTTCAGCTTAATTCAACTCTTTTCACATAAACTCTCACATCTGATGCAAAATCAACACATTTTATTCTTATTTTCTATGTTTGTGACACGTCTTTTTGCTGCTTTAATCGACTCAGCTCCTAAATGGAACTATTCTTTACACATGTACGCTCTAATTATTAGTTTTATAAGTTATGATTATGCTGCTTTTGCTGAAACAAATGCAATTCTTTACGACTACAAATGCTCAAAAACACAGATCAGACGCGGCGAATTGGCCAGTGACTGTGCACAGGTTGCCCGCTAGCGCCCTCTAATAGTACAATTGTCAATTTTCACATACAAGGGCTAAATTTGGCACAAATATTTATTATCTAAAGAGAATTACAAAGAAAAAAACTGAAATTGTCACATGATCAACCACAGAATGTGTGCTATTTTGAATTATAAGCCATTTTAAGCTAATTTTTGCAATTTGCATACGTTGTATTTAAACAGACTGATTTAGTCGACTGTAAATCTGTCCAGTATCGTCTCCAGACACTGTTAATTAAAAGTTTGGCAAATTCATGCAACAGTCAGGACTGTTTATTTTTGACATTTTACGGATGTTTTATAAAGTGGATAGTGATATTTTCTTGCTTTAAAAGTGTGAGTTGCTGGAAAATTCATTAATATCTACCTGCTTATTCATTATCTTCCTAATTTTGCTGTACAGGTGAAAATACACAGTATCTTATCTTATGTCTTATGTCTAAAAATTGCACTAAATGGAAGTTGATGACTCCAAAGATGAGCTTTTCTCTTTGCAAAAGTGCATTTAGATCTATACTGAACCGTATATTACCCATAATGCTTCTGTTTCAGAGCACTACAGGTCAAATATTTCCCTCAGATCAGGTATGTGACACCAAAATCTCATATCCTGGTGTCTTATCGCGTCCTTCTGTCTCTGAAGGGAACATCATAGTAGAAGCAGCTTCTCATGCTGTGTTCGTAGGATGTTTCAGATGCATCCTTTCATTAAAATAACTCAGTTTAATGAGTTGAGATCTAGTCCAAACACTGGATTGGTGGCTCTCAGCTGCTCATATTTCTTTTCACAGAGTATCAGGTGATGTAGCGTCATGTCATAATAACATGACATATGTAACATTAGCTCCTAAACATGAAGAGGGGGGCTCAAGAACAGTGTGCAAACAGAGATACTTCAGGTTTTACGGGAATTCATCTGCATTTGGAGTCTTGTATAAGCATCACACTACGGAAAATGAATAAAAACACTGAGAAGAAGCTGCTTCATCACTGAATCTGATGGGTTTCTGGATGAAAGGGTTAATGGATGTACGGCTGAAGGGTGGCTTTGATTTTTAGACAGTCACTACATTTATATGCACAAAATATTATGTGTTTTGCCTCAATATTTAATGAAATATACTGCTAATATGGTGAACATTATTTCAGTTCGCATACAACCACATAAACCCTGATTAAAAATAGGATTTAAGATCTAAAGACCCAGTGATACATTTGTGTTCACAAATGAATTTAACCTTTCTTCAGTATTTATCACCAGTTATTATAATATTATCCTCTGTATTTTGCGTTTTTCGGTGTAAATCAGGTATTTATTTAATTCACTGATCATGTAGATGGTCATTAAAACAGAGTAAAATCAATGGTTATTTTGTTAAAAACAGAGAAAACTGAAGAAAAAGTGACTTTTTCAGCAAAATCTCTCATTAATTGAACATAAACCCAGTGTGTCCATCCTCTGTCATTGATCCAACTCCATGGGTTTTACTGGTGAATCAATGTTGTAGAAGATGACGGTGTTTCCATGGTAACTATGGAGCCTCTGAATGTCCAAATGGGTCACATCTGATGACCATGAAAAGATGACAAACTGTATTTTACACCAATTATTTACATGGATTGTTTGGATTAGTGGATCAACAGATATTAAACAGATTAGATCAGTATCGGCCAAGAATTTTGTTATCAGTGCGTGACTAAAATGATCATAAATGACATAAATGCTGATCCAGTTTCATCCCAGCTGTGGTTCTGATCCATCAGGGACCAGAGCAGGATTCACTCTAGTGCAGGGGTGTTAAACTCATTTTTGTTCAGGGGCCACATTAAGCTGAATTTGATCTGAAGTGAGCCGGACCAGTAAACTAATAACATAATATTAAATATATATAAATAATGTCAACTCTAAACTTTCCTCTATGTTTTAGATTGAAAAAAGTAAAATTATGTGATGAAAGTTTTACATCTACCAACTATCCTTTAAAAAAATGTGAATAACATGAACAAACTGAAATTTCTTAAGAAAACTAAGTGCACTTTTAACAGTATTATGTCTCAGTTTATCATTTCCACATGTAAATTACAATTTACAGATCACAGTGGATCAACAAATACACAAAACATTCAATAACAGACAGAATATTGGTAAACTTGCATATTTCAACATGTTCATATTTGTTCAGGTTATTTGCATTTTTATGAAATGTTAGTTTGTTTTAGTGTAACTACAGTAAAATGACATGAAAGTGTGTACATTTACAAAGAGAAAAAATTGGAGTTTTGAGTATTTATAGGTTATTATGATAGTATTTTACTAATCTGACCCACTTGAGATTAAATTGGTCTGCATGTGGAACCTGAACTAAAATGATTACTGTACTTTCCAGTCTATAAACTGCTACTTTTTTCCACACACTGTGAACCCGTGGCTCTAAAATGATGCGGCTAATTTATGTTTTCTGGGCTAACGATTGATCTGGCTGACGAAGAAGGAAATAGAGCTGCTGCACGTAAGCTTGGCATCAATGAATTGATGGTGAGACGTTGGAGACGGGGTGAGTGCGGCTTATAGTCAGGTGTGGCTTATAGTCTGGAAAGTACAGTAATATCTTCAGTGTAATTTTTGCATTTTACAAATTCATCCCAGGGGCCAGGCTGGACCCTTTGGTGGGCCATATTTGGCTCCCAGGCCGCATGTTTGAATCCTGTGCTCTAGTGCTTTTAAGCTCCAGTGAAGGTTTGCTGGATCATTATGATGTGTTTTCAGGTGCTTAGTGCTGCAGAGTTTGGGGGATATGTCTAATAACTGGAAACAAAAGACGACCAGTGATTGTTGTGCTGAGATGTGAAACTAGAGCAGGACAAAACATGATCCCTCAGCCTCTTTTTTTTTTTTTTTTTCTTACACATTTACCGCCATCATTTCTTTATTTTCTGGAGTCCAAACTGTCCTCTTGTCCCCTCACTGGAGACTTAAGACAAATCCATGCAGGAGAACCTCGGTTCCTGTGGAGACCGAGGAGGACGCCACCAGAGGAGGCTCAGACCAGCTGTTTTCACTGCTCTGCTTTTTACAATCTCTCTCAAACACCTGCGAGTCTCTGTAATTACATAATGGAGGCTGGCGCTGACCCAGCATTCGCCTCTCCAAATGTGAAATGTTGCAGACGGAGGATACACGACAGAGCCAGGTGTTTTCTAAGACGATCTGCCAGAACATTCACACTGTCACGGAGGAGAAGGAGGAGGGAGGAGGACGCCAGAATCAGCCTGAGAGTCTGCTGGAAGGAAGGAAGGAAGGAAGGAAGGAAGGAAGGGAGGGAGGAAGGAAGGAAGGAAGGAAGGAACAGAAACAGAGGAAAGAAGGAAAATAGAGACTCAGACCAGGGAAAGAAGGAAGGAAGGAAGAAAGGAAGGAAGAAAGGAAGGAAGGAAGGGAAGGGAAGGAGGGAGGGAGGGAGGGATGGAGGAAAGAATTAAGTAAAGTAGGAAGAAAGGAAGGAAGGGAAGGAGGGCGGGAGGACGGCAGGAAAGAATGAAGGAAGTAAAGAAGGAAAGGAGGGAGGAAGGAGGATGGATCTTTATATCCATGTTGGATTATTTCTAAACCCTTGTTGGGTCAAATATGGACAAAGTGAGCCGTGGGTTTTCACCAGATCCTTCGTTTCTGTCTTCTTACATTCTTACAACATTCTTCCATCATTACTGAATCAATCAGACTTCACGTTTTAGAGGCAGAGGATATTAATATAATAAATGATGATAAATCACTTAAGGAATGTTCCTGTGAAAGAAAAATCAATGGGAAGTCACAACAAAAGCCGTCCAGGGGTTTAAGGGTTAAACGTGTTGCATTTAAGGAGCCTTTTCATGTACATTCAAGTGTTTCCATTAATAGTGGATTAGTGTCGTCTCAGCTCCATCGTCACATTAATCCTTCGTGTTAAAGTCTGGGATCGGTTTAAGATTCTGAAAAGATGACAGGTTGGAGAAAGTGTGATTTAACCAAGTAAACTGTAAACCTTTAAAAAACATAAAAATGTTAAAAATCCGTCCTAATGTTCGGTCCTGTAAATGTCGTAGTGGTGTTTCCATGTGTGTGAGCCTGGAGGATCCAGTGTGTGAGTGAGTGGATTACTGCTCATTCATCCATGTAATGTCTGTGTTCACAAACCCTCCGACACATGCTCATCCACTTCCATCCTCAGGCCATTTATCCTCACATCTCCCGCCAAAACACACTCCGACACTCATGTGCTGACGTTAAACTGTGACATGAGAGTATGAGCGCTGGGTCTGAGCGCTGGGGTTTATGGTTTCACTGATGTGGAGCGTTTCTGTTTGGTCTTCTGTCTCTGAGATGACATCAGTTCAAGCTCAGCGTCTCAGGGTTAAATGAGTTTAATGAGTCAAATGAGGTTTGGTTTGGTTTAGACGGACAAATCTGGGCTCCATGCATCATCTTTTATGGTTAGTATTTTTACTCACAAAGACACTGAAGGCAGCACGGAAACTTATAGTGGATGGTTTTTACAGATTAACCCTTTAACCCCTGAGATGTGATTCCAGGTAAAGGTGCTGCTGTGAATCTGCATCTGTTTTAGGTTCATTAAAGCTGCTGTGAGTATGTGTTTGTGTTCCTTTCCTTCAGTGGTTTTGTTTTACTGTGTGCTTTAGGGTCAAAACAGGTGGAATAACAGAAAAAGACAAAGAGAGGAATTGAAGTTTGACAGGTTTTTACCAAATAAGGCACTCAGAATCAGGGGTGTAAGAAAATATCGGTTCTGCAATATATCGCGAAGTTTCATTTCATGATACTGTATCGATATTTTTAGGTATTTATTCAAATGCAGATATGGTGGAGGTTGTTTTTTGTTTTTGTTTATCTTTTATTTACTATTGTTTCATGCTGTTTTATTAAATAATGGTTATTTGAAACATCCTAAAAGCGCTTTTTACTGTCTGAGAGGCAGGTGTTAGTTCCTTTGTTGGGACTGTACAAAAATAATGTTACGATATTAGTTATGAACTAATAGAATATGAACATTTGAGCAGAATCTTAAACTGTAATGCCTGTAAAACGTAATTTAAGGTTTAAGTTTTTACAGAGGAAAATTTTGTGATACAGCATTAGATCCTGTTCTGATCAAATAAAAATGTTTTTAGTATTTGTCCATGTTTCTGGTGTACTTCAAATCTTCCAGGAAATATATATATCTATTTTTTAAAAGAAACAAAAAAACAAATAATTGCCTTGTTAGTAGTATCACGATTAGGGATGGGAATTGAGAACCAGTTCTTTTTTGAGAACCGGTTCCCAGTAGCTCGATTCCTTGGAATCGTTTGCCTGCCTGCTTAACGACTCTGCTTATCGATTCGGCCTTCGTTGTTTATGCCCGATGACATCACACGTACGCTGCATTGTTTTGGTCAGAACGTAGCCAACATGGCGTTGAGGCAGAAACGGTCTAAACAGACGACACCAGGTCCACTTACTTGGAACACTGTCAAAGCTTCCATGTCTTCAAAAGGGTGGAATCCCAACAATATCCTCAAACATTTGTCCACAGAACGTGAATCATTTACAGGAATGTCATATATTTGGTACTATACTTGGCGATGCTTGTGAATGTAGCGGCAGAGTGAACGCCAGGCCGGTTCCGGTGTGGGCAACAAACATCATAACTCCTCAAATACAAGTTTCCGAAGGTAAGAAGGGAAAGGAAATGAGGTGCTCAACAACGGGAGACAAGCCGAGCCGAGTCGAACCGGTTCTACGTTGTAGAAATCCGGCAATAGAGGAATTAGTAAAGAGTCATTAGTTTCACTTTCACTGCCCCCCCCCCCCCAACTGGCCCAGCGTCATCTGTTCTTATTATTTGTACATACTGTATATGCTCTATTTTCTGTGCAGAGATGGAAATATAAAAGACAGTTAATGCAAACACACCCGTTTGTACTCTTTTATTTCCTCACCCAATGAGAATCAATAAGAGAATCGATAAAGAATCGGATCGATAAACAATATCGATAATGGAATTGGAATCGTTAAATTCTTAACGATTCCCATCCCTAATCACGATATAGGGTGATATATTGTATTGTGATCCTAGTATTGTGATTTGTGTCGTATCATCAGATTTTTGCTGATGCACACCCCTACTCAGAATGTACTTTAATGACAGATTCAGGATGTTGAACATAAACTGTGAACTGGAAGGATTGGAATTTGGGCCCAGTAGTTTTTGTTTTGGGCTGTTTTTTCTAAATCAGTCCAGCTGCTTTTTGACACCTGGTTGAACTCCATAAAGCAGTTACACGGTCAAAACTCAGTAAAAACAAAACTGAACTCCAACAAAGGGTTAATGATCTGTGAATTTCTATTACCTCCTAACATTAGTGATGACATGTTGTCATGTGATGCTGTACTGTCTTTACATTTGCATATTGTCTCCAGACTGAATGACTGCGTAGTGTTTCTGAAGTAGATTAAAAGGTTTGTCTGATTAATTTGCACAGATTGGACACTTCACACTTCACTTCAGTATCAGTAGGACTTAGATCTGATACTGGAGTAAAGCAGTGTTTCCCATTAAGGACATAATGGATAGAATGAATAAAACAATAGTGTCACTCATCCATGTTTTTAATGATGTGAATTAATTGGAGTATCCTTTTATCGTTCCAATGCACAGAGATGAAAATGAAAGTAATCACACAGACCGATCCGGACCCTGAACCAGCAGAATCTGAAACCAGAGAGAGAGAGAGACCGCCTACTTTATGGACACTCCCTCTTCTCCCCCCTCCCCTCAGGATTCAAGATACTAAAAACTAAAACAAACAGACTCAAGCACAGTTTTTACCCACAAATGGTTAAAGTTTTTTTTTAAATCTTGTATATATCCTACACTGCCTGTATATATTGTCATCTGTAGTATAGTTACCTTTATGTATATTACAGTAATTTTTTTTTTGTACTTTAGCAGTATATGTATATTGAACATTTTATCTTGTAGCTTTCATACACTACGCAGGAAAAATTACTGAGCATTTTTTCAAATCGAGTCAAAAGTATTTTCCTCAAAAAGAGTAAATTTGGCTCTATATTTAGTTTGGAGAGCTCTACCCAAAGAGTAACTTTAATCTTTCTAGAGGGACCAAATGTTATCTGAGTAGAGTAAAATTTTCTTCAATTTGAGTAAATTTTACTTAGGCAAATTTCCTGTGTGCTTACATTTTTCAGTATTCGTGTGATATTTTGTGTGATATTTTTTTCTACTGTCCTTTTTTGCGCTAATTGTTTTTGCTGCTAAAAGAATTTTCATTTTTTCTGTGACAGTGACAGTAAAGATCTATTTTATTCTATTCTATTCTATTCTATTCTATTCTATTCTACTTCGATCCAGCTCACATTCTCATATCAACGTAAAATAGAATGACCGACCCCACTACTAGAATATTTTCTCAGGTTAGAAAACTAACTTCAGGGATGAAAACTTGGAATGATAAACCTCCAAAAACTGCCAAGAAGAATGAATGACCTGAGGAAATGAGAACTCACACAATAATCCAAAATGGATCCTTTTAAACATTTTTATTGTGTAGAATAGGCTAACTGGGAAAAACAAGTAAGAAAAAAATAATACAATATATTTTTGCTTGAATTAAGAAAAAAAAAAATCTGCCAATGGAACAAGTGAAAATGATCTTGGTAAGATTTCTTGAAATAAGATTTTCCAGATCTATTGTCTAAAAATAAGTTCTTATATCTCACTGAAAAGTTACTTTTTAGGTGATTGTCTTATTTTAAGTGTGATGAGATATTTTTTCCAGTGTGGGTTATTCTACACAGTTTTTATTTTACTTAGAATTAGTTTTGTGGTGACTTCTAAATGATTATTTTCTCTAAATTTAACCTTTTCTCACCAATAATTACAATATTATCCTCTGCATTTTGCATTCTTCAGTGAAAACCATGTATTTTTCTATATTTAACATCTCTTTGTGGCAGCAGTAGGTATTTTATGCACATTTTGTTTAACATTAGAAAATATCCATAGAAAACCATTTGGATGAGGTTTTCATAAACGAGTTCATATGCATTAGGGGAGACGCTCAATCTTCTAATATTTAATGCTTGTTATATAGTTCATGTGACTGTTGTCTTTTGTCTTACATGTGTTTTACCCTGTTTTTAATGCTGGTGTCAGATCCAATTGGATGTGTTTTGGAGGAATGCAATGTAAACATGACCCAGGGCTGGACTCGCTGTCAGTTAATAAATAATATTCTAGGTTAATGTAAAAGTAGCTTGACATGATTTTCACAGATTTTCAGAACTACAGATGTAATACAAAGCTGGGAATTTTATATATATCTTTTTTATTTTAGCTGTTATTTTACAAGGCAAGACATTACTAATGGGTGTTTCTTTACAATATGAGAAAACAGGGAGAAGAGAGAGGTGAAAAACAAAACCAATAAACGTATATGTACTGAAATAGCCCAGGATTCTCCTCAGAGGGGTTTATTCCTGTAGAAAACACACCAGCCTTTGTCCTGTGACCCTCACTTTGAGTACGGAATAACACCAGCAAAACAATAAACCCATAAACAGTGAAAATGGTTGAAACCCCAAGAAGAACCACAGGGTTAGAGGTATGAGGGGTTCCTCCTCCTGGACAGAATGAGCAGACAATAGGTGATTTGGATGGAAATGTGGAAAAACAATGCATATAAAAAATGTGTATAGAATTATGAGTGACGAAAGGAATGTATGTAATGTAGGAGAGATGATGAGCAGCGTTCAAGAACATCAGGGATAAAATCTGAGCTCCAAACATCCAAACCAATAGGACTGGAATGTTGGGTCAGGGGTTGGACCCGAACATTAACCCTTTAAAATAGTTCTTTCTACTGGTTAGAACCATATTTAATCCACATGTAATGTTTATGCTTCTTAACCCTCTGGTGTCCTGCCCATAGAGGTCCTACAGTTCACCAAAACCACGGAATCTGCACAGCACTGCAATAATGTAAAAAATGTTTTTCATAGTTTGTCCTTAACTTTTTAACATATTTTTTAATTTAATTTTTCCTGTGACAGTGACAGTAAAGATGTATTCTATTCTATTCTATTCTATTCTATTCTATTGATATCCTCATATCAATGTAAAATAGAATGACCAACTCTACCACTAGAATATTTTCTCAGGTTAGAAAACTAACTTCAGGGATGAAAACTTGGAATGAAGAACCTCCAAAAACTGCCAAGAAGAATGATGACCTGAGCAAAGGAGAACTCATACAAAAATCTAAAATGGAAATGGAAAATAGTTCTTTCTACTGGTTAGAACCATATTTAATCCATATTTAATGTTTATGCTTCTTAACCCTCTGGTGCCCTGCCCATAGAGGTCCTTCCATTCACCAAAAGTGCATAATCTGCACAGTGATGTACTAATGTCAAATTTCTTCATAGTTTGTCTTTAACTTTTTTTTTTACATATTTTTTTTGTTTCATCAACTTGAGCTGCAAAGAAAAATACCAAACACTCATTAATTATCGTATATATACTTTTTTTTTTTTTTAACCTTTTAAATGCCATGTTGGCAATGTAAACAAACAATATTTTTGGATGCAAAAAATCTGATTTTTTTTTTTCAATAACAATTAAACTAAAAAACACTCAAAAATTGGATTCCTTTTTTTTTTTTTGCATCATGGCATACGTATGTCAGTGATTAACAGAAACATTGGTTAATTTGCATTATTTTTATGCTTGGTCAGATGTTCTAAAATGTGTCAGTGTACAATTTGTACTCACTTGGTTGAAGGGTGTTAGTTTCGAAATTTAACATTGTTTACAATGTGCTGATTTTAGCGGATGGGTCAGAATTTTCAAAATCATCCAAACTTTGAATTCTGACCTAAAACAAGTTGCAAAAAATGACATGACCTTTTATCAAATGAAGTGCAAAGTATACATAATATGCTCACCCCAAACTTGGAAATTACAGTGTTGCAGCAGCATGACACAATAAAAACAGAACACAACAACAAACATTATACATTATACATAATAGATTAGAAGTATAAAAAAGATGTGGGTAGAGAATCTGGATAATAACTGTAATGTGCCAAAATAAAACTGTAATCAGCAAAACTAACAGTAATATTCAGGAGGCTGGAAGGTTCAAGTACACAGTATTTAGTGTGTATTTCAAATGAAAATGTGTGTTTCCCTGGTGTACGTCCTCTTCCAACTCCACGTCCACAGAGAAGAACTAGCAGCACCATCTGGGAATATCACATTATTAAAATGTCATTTCTTAAAGCTGCTTATGTAATGAGCAAATCCCCTCCTTTATGGTCAGTAACAGTTAATGCAGCTGGTGCGTTCATGGTTACAGTGGGTTTTCTTTAAGGTTTTAACCTGATTGAATTATTAATCATCTATAATAGCACTAATGTGGTTTCTTAAAGTAGCGGTAGCGATATCGGTCACATTGTTGGTTCTTCCAGACACTGAGGGGTTTTATGATTTGATGTCAGATAGGAGGTGTTTTTGGAGTATTATTGGATAGTTTTGGGGCTTTTTGTTGAAATAAGAGTAGACTGAAGGTCAGCTGGACTATGGGAATCTGTGGTTGATAGTTGTTTGAGTTCTGTTTTCATTTATAAGAGTGAAATAATGCATGTATGTCAATGTGTATTTGTTTCATCCTAAACTTTGCAGTATTTCCAACAGTAAATCCCATTATTCCTCTGGACGTCCAGTTGCCCAGACCTCCAGACATGTAATCTGTCTGGGTATGGCTTCTGTCCAGACTGTGCTAGTCTCCTGGGGATGGTCACATCTCACTGTTGATCAGATTAAAGATGGATGCCGGCATTTATATGTTTACAAAGCTGTTTAGTTCATGAAAATGTAAAGCGTATGAAGAGGATTACAGTAAATAACGACGCAATGGGTCATTTTCCTGCAACATACAATCAATCAACATCTATTTGAGTATTTTTGTTTCTACTTTGTTTATTTCTTGTTTTTTTTCCCTCTTCTTAAGACACCAAACAAGAATCTATCCTATCATCTTTGGCTTTAAGAAACACTTTTTCAGTATTTTCCCACATGATTTCACAACCCAAACATTTGATGGATTATTAAAGAGAATAACTGACAGATGGAAATAATCCTGAGGTGCTCTACTGAGTATTATATCAATAAACCACCAATTATGACCCATGTTCTCCCTCTTTTTTCAGCTGGTATCATCGATTACTACTCACTGTTTGTAGGTACAATACAAACAGAGGTTATAGTTCAAGTTAGCCTGGGGGTGTGCTGGCTCAAAAGGCTTAAAATACAGATCGAAGTCAAACCAAACTATCCGAGGCTGTGTGATGTCTTTTTATTTTTTTTTTTTCTGTATTTGACTAGAAACTCATCTTGAACCACATTGCGACCATATTTGCATGACATGAGTCATCTGTGAAGCTGCAATATTTAACTTAATTCCACCAACTGTGCCCTAATTTACTTCTAAAATTAATAAACAAAATCTTTTTACACTGTAATGTAGCTATACAGCATATGTGAATGGATTTAGTGCACATCAGAATTTAGAAATTGGACTTATGGTAATTCTTTAGTGTATGAAGTTGTCATTTCATGTTATTTCGTCTGCAGTAAAACAACACTTTATCCAAACTCTGAAGGTTAAAGTAGAATAAAACTGAACACTTTAGTACAGAATGATGCTGAAGAACCACTACGCATGAACTGACATAAATGCATTTGCCTAATAATGTAAAATAGTGTGATCACATTAATGCACAGGCCATTTATAATGAATGACAACTCAGCAGGAAAATGATGGCACAACTGTTAGAGATAATCTCCCATGGTGCAGAAAATTAACACCATAGGGCCATTGACCAAAGCATCAGAAAATGACCAGATGGGATGAGAACCATTAAGAAACAACTGTCAGAGTCAAAGAAAAGAAGTGATAAAAATAGAAGCTGTTTCCACTGGACTCAGCTCGAAATGTAAAGAATGGAGTTTGATGCTGAAATGTTAGTGTTTCTTCTAAACGGATCAGTTTGATTCTGAGGCTTACACAGGTATAAAGTTATTATGGGATGATTTCATCATTGCCAAGTTGCTGTTTGTTGTCCACATTTCAGACTAAACTGTGACAGTTCTGACCTTGTTTGTTGGATTCAAAACTGATCTTTAGTTCAGATACTGACAACACAAACCGAACAGAAAACAGGGGTGATTAGTGGTTTTACTGTGGCTGTTTTCAGTCTAAAAACAGAGCTAAGCTAACAGAGCTATAATGTAAACTATCAGCTAATGCAACATGTTAACATTATAAGACACTGTGTTATTTTACACACTGTTAAAATAAGCATCTATGGATTTTAGTTTGAAATAGAAAGCTTGATCATACCATAATACAGATGTGTGGAAACAACTTTAGTTAATTTTATCTACCTTTTAACTTAGTTTTACCATCTATTATACTGGTTTTACCCACTTTTAGTCAATTAAAACCATCTCTTAATTTGATGTAATTATGCTTTTGTCTTGTTTGACCACCTTTAAATCTGATGTAACCATTAAATGGTTTGATTTTACAATCTTTTAGACTTATTTCTTATTTTTAGACCTAATTTTCTGTCTGTTTTAACATCTTTTAGTTTATCTTTTATACTGGTTTTACCAAGTTTTTGTCTGTTAAAACCATCTTACTATAGTATAGTAATAATTAGCATCTATGAGTTTTAGTTTGAAGAAGAAAACTTGATGAAACCATAATACAGATGTGTGCAAAGTGTTGATTTGTTGGTGTTTTTGGAAGAACTAAGTGTGTTCTGGTACTAGACTGACCCGCCCCTGCTGGTGAGAGTTTTGAACATCAACCCTACATAGAACCACTTTACATAAAAGCGACTGCTGGTTCTATTGATTTATTCTCTCTTTCCTTGACACTTCTATGACTACATTTACAGCCGGTGAGCAGATTGTCCTGTTCCTTTAAAAGAGGCCTCAGTCCTGAGTCATGATGAGGAAACTTGAGGGGAGGAGCTCCACATCCATTATTGATGACTGGGGGAGACAGAGAGAGAGAGAGAGAGACGCCCTCATGCATCCACTGGGTCTCTCACCCCTGCTGTCAACCTGAACAATAAGATGCTGCTGCTGCTGTTGAGGAGAGGCTGGGATTCCCTCCTTCTGTCTTTGTCTTTGGCTCCAACAGCCATGGCGGCAGATGGGGTGAAGCATGAACGGTGTGTGTTGGATGTTGGGGTGACGACGGAGAGAGGAGGGGGGAGGCAGCTTAAGTGGATTAGTCCTTATTACCCACCAGGGGACGAACCAGAGAGAGGGAGAGAGTGTGTTAAATAGATAAATACAAAGAAAGGATTTCCTCCTCCTCCTTTTGTCTCCTCCCTCCTTAAAAGCTTTCCAGTCGTGGACAGCTGCAGCCATATGGCGTACGCCTGTGTGTGTCTTTGTGTAATGAACATCCGTTTTGACTGTAATCGATCACAAATACATCCTTCAGACATATATGTGACTGTGTCTGATTAGCTAATAGAGCCTGATGTTATTAACCGTGGGCAGGTGTTTGCCTTTGTCTTTGAGACGCCTCAACAGGAAGCTCTTATTCTGATTGACAGCGAAGTATGGAAACCTGCCGGTTCACAAACAAAGACAGAGAAAAGGGGTTTAATTCCAATCCTCTGATGTATTTAACACTTAAAAACACTCCAAACTTGAAGTGAAAGCCCTAGAAATCCCTAAATCTTTCAGTGACTGAGTTGCAACATTCAGGAGAAAAGGATGAATGGTAAATGGTTATTATTTTCAAGAATCTGGGATAAAAGTAGAGATCGGATAAAACGACAGAGACCTGTTTCATCAGATTCAACTTCAACGCTGTGCTTTGTTTGTGCAACACCATTGGTTCAAAATGTCAAAATTTGAAATAGTGAGAATGGATGATAGAATGGATTTTTAGTCCAAAGAAATGTTTGTCACAGAACTACTAGATCTACTTCAAAACATGTTTTTGCACATCACAATACATACTTTATACTGGAACATTTACAAATCTGATGGATAAACGGGCATAAACCAATATACAGTTGCGGAAAAAATTATTAGACCACCCTTGTTTTCTTCAATTTGCTTGTGCATTACAATTTGCTTGCTTTCTTTCAATGATAACAACAAAAATAGCTCATAGTAGTTTAATTTCAGAGCTCATATCTATCCATTTTCCATGTTTTCTTGATAATAACCAAAATCACTTCAGTTCTTACATCAATATCTATGTCATTGTACTGACAAAGACAGTGCTTTTAGACATTCCATGTTTTCTTTTCTGTCTGTTTTAGTCACATGACACACACAGGAGTTACTACTTGATTGCATAACTATTGTTTTTGATGACTTTTGATGATCTAGTAATTTTCTCCGCAACTGAATATGTGGAATAAGTCTTTATCTTATACATTCAAAACATCAGATAAACAGCACTTTGCTCATTTGTTTCCAATTAATCTTTTTAAAGTATAAGGTTTAACATGTTTAATCGATGAATTAATTGTAAAAGACATCCCTGGTTTATTAAGATCTTCAGTCACGTCATCTCTATGTATTTTCTTGTGAACGTTGTAGACTCATACTGTGCCTTCATGTTCCTCCATCTACTGAAATGTGATCTCCTTCATGTTGTCTCCCTTGGTTGGCAGGAAACTGCTTACGTTGTCATCGTTTATTATTGGATTTAAACAAGTCACTGCTGTCAAAAAAGATGCTGATGCCGATGCCAGTGTTTAAGTTTTAGCTCGCTGTAATGACAAATCAGCTCTAGAATGTATGGAGTGACGACAAGACATGACAAATATACAAATATACACCCGCTTTGATTATGTTGGATACTGTGACGTACTTAAAGTCTTTGTAACATTTAGTGGTTTTTATATAAATACAGTTTTGAAAATTATGAAAAGACTGAAATATACAGTACAGAATTGTGGACTTTGGAGGTCTAGCATTGTTGGGTTCAGGATTGATGAGCCATACTTTTTTTTAACAAACACACTGTAATGTTGGTGTTCTTGATCAATCATCCAAAATACTAACATCCAAAATTACAGTTACAGAAACGAATGCTCTGAGCAATATAGTACATAATAATGGAGTTTGGTGTTAAAGCTTTGCAGTAATCCATCTCATCTTGGTCACTGCAGGTGTGTGTTAATACTGCAGCCAAGGAGTCGTTTTTGAGCCGGCAAGAATCATAGGTTTCTACACAAACATGCCGTACATTATGAGTTCTTGATCAATCATCCAAAGTTGCAGCATCCAAATTGTAATTTATAGAAACTTAGAGAGTTACAGAAATGCAATACTCTTACACAGTTTAGGTTTGTATGTAAACAAGGCTCTGAGTAATACAGAACAAAACTGTGGGGTTTGATGTTAAAGCTTTGTAGTAATTCACCTCATCTTGGTCAATGCAGGTGTGTGTTAGGGGTCATATTTATCTAAACCCACTTTTATTTATCTTTGGTTCATTTATTTGTGTATTTGGACCCTAATAGTTCAAAAAGTTTGAATTTGAACCCTCCAGGTGCTGCAAAGCCTTTCAATTCCTGCTTAATTTGTTACGTTTTATAACTATTTACGTCACAACATTTGCACATATAAGATCAAGGCTTACGACTAACATTTCTCCAAGTACGACGTAATTGTTTGTCAGCAGCAGCAGTTGTAGTAAAAACTGAAAATATGTCCAAACTTCGAGCCAGTTACCTAAAATGTTCAGTTGTTGGTTGTATTAATGAACACAAGTGGCTGATGCAGCACAGTCAACAACGTGGAGGGGGCGGGATGTGAAGGGGTGCATGTGCATTTAAAGGGCCAGCGCTGCCAACCACTTTTCTCCTGTCATTACTCAGAAATAGGGTTGAAGATGGACCTGTGGAGGTGAATTAATGAAGAATTCAGGCCCAAGCAGAGCATTTACAGTTTATGTAGACCACAGGGAAATGTTTGAAAATGAAGAATTCCATTTCAAACAAAAAAGCAAAATATCACTCCTTTAATATTGCAGCCAAAACCAAAACTGTAGTTTGTAGAAACTGGAAAGTGCTGCAGGAAGGCAACTTTTCCACAGTTAAGTTTTCAGGGGAATAGTTTCTATTCATTGAAACATTATGGGATGGCCTGTGGAAGTGAGTATTAAAAGTACAATGGAGTTACTTTAACATGAACAAACTGGAGCAGCTCAAAAGAGGAGGATTTACACTAAAATATGACCAGAGGAAATAATGAATAAAGGCCTGATGACAAAAGGAGGCGAATATTCAAATATACTGTCGATAAATCCAGCAACATTTCATAGTTGAAGCTGATGAAAGATGTGAAGTTGAAGTCACCCACTGCAGATTTGGTTCATACCAACATAAAAAACAACTTAGATTTAGAAGTGTCAGATAATTTGTCTTGTTTTAAGAGTTAATTCCTTATTTTAAGTGTTCATACATCTGTAGACATGCTTATTTCTAGATTTAATGATCTTAATCCAAGAAATCTTGTCAAGTGAAATTTCCTTGCTGCATGGACAGATATTTCACGTGTTTTGAGTAAGTTTTTCCTTAGATTTAGTGTTTTTATCTTGTTTTAGACACCCCTTTTTTGCAGTGTTCTGCTGATTTCAGAGCTGCTTCTCTTCCTACATGAAATATAAAACCACTTGAACAGTTTTTACCATTTTCCACTGTTACTGCCCAGCGTTGTAGGTTGAAACGAAACACAGGAGCTGAGGAGTGAGTAGAATAATGAAGACGACATCACTGGTTTCACCTTGAGCTTCAGTTCAACCCGGCCTTCCAATCAGGGTAGATTTCCTTCCATTACCCCGGCATCTCCATCGTCCAATCACAGCCTGAGTAGGGCTCTCAGAACCCACAAACACACACACAAACACACACTCACTAATAGGGCTTCCTTAGAGATCAGCAGTACATTGACCCTGGGTAATTACACGCCATCCATCGTTCCAGTTTGAGGACCAGAGCTTGGCGAAGGCTCAGCGAAAGCTCCCCAGCGGCCGGCGAAACAATCCTCTGAGGTTCAGTCAGAGCGGCGCAGCGTTGTATCAATGCTCTTCATTTCCTATTGATTCCTTTGTCTCGTTGTTTCTAAAGCCAATGCATTTCAGATCGACTGACTTCTCTGTTTTACAACTGAAGCAATTTTGGGTTAATTTAATGGCTGGTGGAAAGAAAATGACAAATTTGATCATTAATTCCCTGTCGCTTTCAGTTTACTGGCTCCAGTGTGAGAAAATTTTCTGCCTCAGATAATCATAATTAGATTGGATTTTTCTGTCAGCCACAATCAGCTACTGTGAGATCAGCTGTCCTGTCACGTATGGTTGTGTTTTTCATTTTATATCATTTTATGCTGCATGTTCTGCCTTGTGTTGGTTGTTAACAAGATAAAGAGGCAGGAGAGGATGTAGATGTTCACCTTATAGGCTGAAACAGCAGATACTGGACGACAGATGTTTGAGATGTTTGACTCAGAGGCATCGACAAACAGCAGCTTCATCCTCCTCATTAAATCAACTGACTCTGATTGTGTCGGGTGATGCTGTGACCCACTTAAAGCCTGTAACAGTTAGTGGTTTGTATCTAAATACAATATTGAACAATTTGAAAAGACACGTGAAGTTTGGTCGGATTTTTTGAGCGAGTGAGAATCATGGGTTTCTACACAAACATGCTGCATATTATGAGTTCTTGATCAATCATTCAAAGTTGTTGCATCCAAAATGTAATTTGTAGAAACTTAGAGAGTTACAGAAATGCAATAGTCCTACACAGTTTAGTTTTTTATGTAAAACATCTGAAAAGACTTTGAGTAATAGAGCACAGAATTGTGGGGTTTGATCTCGGTGAGTTTTGCAGTAATTCACCTCAGTTTGGTCACTGCAGGTGTGTGTTAATGTTGCAGCCAAAGTGTAGTTTGTAGGAACTTTTCTACAACAGTTTTTTTTAATGAATGATTTCTAATTTACTTAATTAAGTAATCAGCCACGCACTGTAATAGACACTTTATTTTAATGTTGTTTGTCTGTACTCAAAAATCTATTTACTTATGGAAACAGGTTCAGGTAAGAAATCTCAACCTGAATCTGAACCTGAACCTGAATCTGAACCTGAACCTTACTCAAATAAAAATAAGGAATACTGTAATGTAGCTGGGATTGTCTGATCTGGCCAAAAGATCGTATGAGATCATTGATCTGAATCACAATTTTGTCACCTTTTTATAAAATATAGGTGATGAACTCTGCAAATAATATCTAGTATCTAATAGTGGATCTACAAATACTCAAAACATTCAGTAACAGGCATCTGGAACCAAAAACTACAGCTTTTAACTTCAAAAAAATCTGCCCAGACTCAGTGACAGCCTTGACTGTCAGTGTCTTCTGTGTATTTTTTTCACTTTGTAAATTCATCCTGTGGGCTGGATTGGACCTTTTGGATGGCCAGTTTTGGCCCGTGGACCATATGTTTGACACCCCCGTTCCAGAACGTGTACTCAGCTGAAAAGGAATTATCACAGTTACTGTAACTCACGATAATAATCTGGACTTCTCTATCAGCTTAAAATACCAAAATGCACCTGGCACATAATTATCTTTTAACTACATTCTCCACAGCTCTGACAATTTGTTGCAGTAATTTTGGGTCCAATGTGCCGTTCCCTCCGTGACCTAATGTTAGCAGCGTTCATTAGTTCACTGCGGTCAGGAATCTGCTCGTTATCCAGCGCTACATGGCTAGTAAAACACTTTATTGGCTGCTCTTAGTAAACAAGGAAACTACTGTGTGTTGACATGTTTCTGTGTGAGAGTCAGAGTAAATGAAGTCTAAGGAAAGCATGTGGTCATAAATGTACTCACAAGGGCTCGAACCATGAGGAGATTTCCTGTCCTGATTAGTTAACGGATCACCTGTGGTTTGCCTGTAATGGTCAAACTGATACTCTGAGGACGAGATGACTTCTGGCATTTATAAGAAGATATTTGCATTTGGAGATAATCTGTAATATTCATGGCTGTAGGTATGTGGATAGAGGATGTAGTTTACACATAACTGGAGTCAGATGAGTTTTCATACCATTACCATTGTTCATTATGTTCCTTCTTCCACCAATTAGATCATGGGTGACAAATATACGGCCCGTGGGCCAAAAAGGGTCTGAGACAGTGTCTAATATGGCCCCTGGGATAAATTTATGAAATGCAAATATTACACTGAAGATATTTAGTTCAGGTTCCACATTCAGACCAATTCAATCTGAAGCGGATCAGACTATTAATACTGTCATAATAACCTATCAATAATGACAACTTCAAATTACCCTCTTTGTTTTAGTGTAAAAAAAAAGTAACATTATATGAAAATATTTACATTTACAAACTGTCCTCTGGCAAAAATGTGAATAACCTGAACACATTTGAACAACATAAAATGTCTTAAAAGAAGTAAGTGTAAATTGTACCAATCTTCTGCCTGTTACTAAATGTTTTGTGTATTTGTAGATCCACTGTGATCTGTTAGTTGTAATGCACATGTGGAAATGAGAAGATGAGGCAGAATATTGTTAAATTTGCACTTGGCATCCTCTGACAACGGCCACCTCCTCCCCTTTTCTGCTGGCTTTGCCGTGGTAAACACCTGTGAAATGAATGCATGGTTGCGTGGCGTTTTGGTTCTGGGACAGTGCCAGAGAACTTACAAGTGGAATATTCAGCCCTTGAGACGCTAATGGGAAGGAGGAGAGCCTCCATTCTGCCCTTAATAAGACATTTAACCATCACAATTACTTCAAAGCTGTTTAATTAATGTAAAAATCTTACATAGTTCCCCTTTGATGTTTTCTGTGCACAGTCCCTAAAAACGAAACCAAACTAAACTAAACTAAACTAAACTAAACTAAACTAAACTAAACTAAACAACTATTGCTGTATTAACCCTTTATAGGTCACTCACTGAAATACTCTGAAATTCTAAATTTTAACCTTAGTGTGTTATTGGACATCGTCATCTACCTCCTTGCCAGTTGCCGTGACAACAGTCTCCTTCCTCTTGCCATAAAACAACTGAGCCGACACTTGCTAAAAAAGTAAACACATGCAATAAAACAACTGTTATAAGGTCATAAACTGACAAAAATCACTCATAGTCACTATTTACAGCTTCAAAATGTCTATAAAATCTCTCTGAATCACTGTTTAGTGTTATAAAAACCAACATGCTTCTTGACCTCACTAGCTGTTTTCAGACCGGCTGGCCTGGTGTCGGAGCCCGTTTCCGCATCAGTTACACTGGGAACTGAAGCGCTTGCCTGTGTTCATACCGTTATACGAGCCCATGACGCGTCATCGAAAGAGGACGTTGCTTCACCACCAAAAAAAAGAAAAGGGAGATGTTGTATTGCTACTGTTTTCTCCCTCGATACTGTAGATTTAGTAGGACTGATGCATGATGGGATAGGTTGTTGGAGAAAAACCGCATGTCTTCAGTTGAAAGTATGAGCGGCAATAAAGATGATACAGAACCCTCAAAAGATGTTTTTTATTTAATGTAACACAGAACATTACAACTTGGTTTCTCTGCCATTTTCCTCACTCATGTTTTCTTGGTGTGTTTGTTTTTCTGCTTATGACCTGGATCGACCTGGTGACGTCCACTCATGTCTTCATGGTTTGCTTACAGTTATGTTTGACTTGGTGTCCGTCGGGAACAAAATTTTCAGTTCCCGAACGCTCTGATTTTCGGTTTGAACACGTCAGCCGTCAGTTTGAGATTAGGTGGTGGAACCTGCACCGGCACGGTTCTCTGTCGGCCTGAAAACAGCCACTGAGGCACAGGATTGGCCCCATATTTAATGTTTGCAGAAATGACCAAAAAGAGTCACTTGCCTGATAAAGAATTAAAGTTAGACTGACACTAGCTCTATCCATCCATTAATAATCTCATTGCTAAAAACTCTGACCATAGGCCTGTAGAATGAATGTGAGTGCAGAAAAAGCAGCAGCGTGTGTTGATATCGTCCACATAAACGGGGAATGACCTGCACTTTCTCCTCTGACTACACTGAGAGGCGCTTGCACAAACACGAACATGACTCACCAGAAAGGTCAGAGGTCAAGAGGACGCCAGAGGTGCCTTCCTCGAGGAAAGACGGAGCTGAAGACAGAGAGGAACCAAATGTTAAAACATGGAACACGTGTTGGAGCTATCAGATGAAATCCTCGGAGCGTCTGGATCGGCTTTCAGTCTCCAGACAGCAGCTGTCTGTAGAGAGGAAAAACTCAGCCCAGAGTGGTTAGACATGGAATGTGTGAGTGTGGATGTGTGTGAAGAGCACGGTGACACCGAAGAACTCACTGCCATACAACAAACACATTTCTAATCTGTGACTCACAACGTGGGCAGTGTTTAATGGAGTATTAGAGCAGCTCGCCTCTGATTAAACACTCACCATGTGCTAAAATGACTAAAACATTTGGACTGTTATTGGCTGTGATTGTGGTTAATCAGGCAGCGCTGGAGGCTACTACGAGTGAAAGTTTTATTATATCCACTCAGGAGGCACCGAGGAAGTATCTGAAATTATTACATGAATGTCCTATGTATTAATGTAATACTCATGATGGACACTAGGTGCTGCTATGCTGAATTTCCCTTTAAAAACACTAAAGTTTTAAGTCTTATTCAGTTTATTTAGATCAGGGGGGTCAAACTCCTTTTAGTTCCATATTCAGCCCAATATGATCTCAACTGGGTTGAACCAGTAAAATAAATAAGTAAATAAATAAGAACTACAAATTTTTCTCTTTGTTTTAGTACAAACAGAAAAGGATAAATCTTAACAATATTTACTTCAGATTCTCATTTCCACAAGTACATTACAACTGACACATCTCTAAAGACACAAACATTTACAAACAGGCAGAATATTGTTAAAATTGCAGGTTGTTCGTTGTTGTTTTTATTATTCACATTTTTTTGTGAAAGGATAGTTTGTAAATATAAACATTTTCATCATGTAATTCTACATTTGCAAACCAAAACAAAAAAAAAAAAGAAAAGAAGAAAAAGTTGGAGTTAATGACACAAAAAACTAAGCAAACAACCAGACTAATAAAGCGTTGTAATGACAGTGACATGATTTTTACAACATTCTATTAATTTTGCACAATTTTACCCAAGAAGCTCTATGGCTACGTTCAGACTGCAGGCAAATGTGGCCCAAACCCGATTTTTTTGCTGGTATGTGACCTTATCCAATCTGTTAAAGACAGTTTGAACAGCACAGATCTGATGTTTTCAAATCTGACCCAGGCCACTTTCATTTGTGGTCCTAAATCCGATAAGTATCTGATATTTTGCTATGTGACTTCAGTCTGAACAGCCAGGTCACATTTATCCGACCTTTACGTCATTGAAATGCGACAAACATCACAATTCTGCACCGAGATGAGATGCCTTCATATTTCCTTCCATAAACACAGTGCGTGCCTGTGTGGTCACGTATTACGTCAGGACCTCTTTTGTGCATGCGGGTCACTTCAGGGTCACATTCAGTTCATACTCAAAATTGATAAAACTCCCAGTTAACCCATAAAGACCCAGTGCTACCTTTGTGGTAGTTCCCAAATGAGTTTTTTCTCTATATTTAACATTTCTTGAGTGATTTGTCACCATTTATTGTGAAATAATCCTCTGTATTTTGCATTTTTCCAGTGAAAATTAAGTATTTTCCAATATTTAACTTACTGATCATGTAGATGTTCATAAAAGCTCAGGTTAAACTTAACGTTATTATACCAAAAAAGAAAGAAAACTGAAGTAAAAGTGACTTTTTCAGTGAAATATATCATTATCTGAACATAAACCCAGTGTGTCCATCCATTGTCATTGATCCAACTCCATGGTTTTTAATGGTGAAGATGACGGTGTTTCCACGGTAACTATGGAGTCTTTGAACGTCCAAATGGGTCATATCTGATGACCATGAAAAGATGAATAACTGTATTTTACACCAATTATTTACATGTATTGATAGGATTAGTGGATCAACAGGTAGTAAACATTTTAGATCAGTAGATGGTTTTGGTTGTTGGTGGATGTTTGGGTCTTTATGGGTTCATGTGTAATATGAAGGGGCGCACGAAAAAATCGGATTTCACCAAAAAATCCGAATTGTGCATTAAGACCTGCTGTCTGAACGTAGTGCAAGAAATGACCTGTGAGGCCTCAGGAGTTGTTGAAAACCCCCACATCATGTCATTCTACATTAGCTAAGCAGAAAATGTGGCTATATTGAACATATAAGTAAATAAATAAATAAATAAATACAAATAGATAAATATTTACTTCTTATACTATATAATTCTGTCATTCTTCCATACCTAAATAATGATGCAGAAATATGGGGAAACAACTAGTGTTCAAATATTCATCCTATCATTTTACCTCAAAAAAAGGCAATAAGAATTTTTACTAATGCAGATTTTTATGCCCCAACAAACTCTATTTTTACAGAGCTTAATTTACTGAAAATACATGATTTTGTTGACCTTAATACAGTGGTAGTGATGTACAAGGCATACAATAATCTTCTCCCTCCTTCCATCCAGGAGGTGTTTGAATAGAGGAAAATGCATTATAGCATCAGAAGAACCAGCATTTAAAAAAAAAAAAACAAGGCAAGAAGAAATAGAAAAGTAGAAGTATTTCTGTTAGAGGGGTTAATCTATAGGAATAGCCTGGAAGATTGATTAAAACAGTCTAAAACAATTAGAACTTTTAAAAGATGTACAAATTAACTATTACTAGCGGCATTGTATCCGTGGGGCCATTGTATGATAGCACCCTCCCGTGGTGCAACAGCAGCATTGCACCCGTACGCCCTCCCATGCTGCAACATCGGGACACGCATCGGACAAACACGTGCCAGACAAACATGTGCCGGACACAGAACGTCCATTATAGTAGGATTCAGAAATACAGAGCTCAGGATTGACTAAAGAAAAGACTTGTTTAAAAGACTAGGATCAATATTGGTAGTTGAGATAAGGACATGATTTACCTGAAGTAAAATTAATTATGTATTCTCTTTTGTTGTACATTTAGCAATGATTACATTGAAAATTTTTTTCTTTGTTTGTTTGTTTTCATGTGGAAACATTGAGTTAACCGTAAATAGGGTTAGGCAAAACAAGTCTGAACTTCAGCCTAAACCCTTTCGGTCGCATTGTATATGAAGTAATGGATATGTTGGTTTTGTTTGTTGTATAAATGAATAAACGAATAAACTACTACTACTACAACGACTACTGCTACTAGTAAATGTCACTACCTGTCAACAGAAATGAAAGAAGAAAGAAAGAAATGAACGAATACCTGCCTTTTTATGTGGAAATGAAGAGTAAATCCCACTAATTAAGTCTGAACAGCAACAACAGAGGAACAGTGGGACTAAAATTCTCAGATCAGAGATAAAAAGCCCAAAATATCAAAAGATAATTGTACCTAGAAGTGAGAATATTAGGGATTAATGTTTCCACTCTCATCTTCTCTGCTCTATTAATAGTCGACTGTAAGCCAGATTCAGTTCGCTCAATTACAGCTCGACACAAATGTTCCTGTATGTGTGTGCAGCCTCTTTTACAGTTGAATGAACTTTAATTACTGCACCGAGAGAAGAAAGAAAAGGCGAAAAAACAAGGGGAATGATGGAAGAAGATAGTATCGGCGCTAAACAAAGAGAATTAAAGTGTAGGAAATGAGCGAAATCGAGGCCACGAGGAAGAATCGCAGTGAAGTTCCAGCTGGTTTCATTCATTTCGCCTGCAGGGAAACTCTGGAAGTCAATGAAACTGAGGATTACAAGCACGGTTTGGAGGATTTAGGACGCATGCACACAAAGACAGAGCTGTTTGTGGCTTTATACCAGAGTGTTTTCCAACCAACACATGGAGCCCAGTTCCCCCATAATGCAACAGGAGGAACAGGTTTACGTCTCCATAACAAAAATCAAGCTACACTCGGGTTCCCAGAGTCAAACCAAACCACAGCACAAAGCATCTTCCTACGCCTGAGAGCTTCAGTTTTAGTTTTGAGGATAAACAGGAAGCGAGCTGGAGCTTTTCGACTCACAGGATGTAAAGATAAACGCTAATGTGATCTCGAGACGACAGGATGAAGCGTCCTCTTTTCAATTATTTCCACTTTGTAACACGAGAAACACAAAAAGACTGACGTTCTGCTTAATAAAACTCAAATTTATGGACCAATTCCACCCAATACCCTGGATTTATTACACATGCAAGGCAACGTTTCAGCTCAGAAAGTCTGCTAGTGATTAGGAGCTCTGGCATTCTGGGTAATTTGCAGATTTGTTTCTCACTAACAGATAAATAAGAAATAACCTCACCCGGAGTTCACATCTGTGTTTGTCTTGTGAAAAGTGTGAAAACTACTCATTATCTGCAAAAAGAAGATGCCGTTTGCTGGCATGTCGTTTAGAAATAAAGTAAAGTACAAAGGCTTCAGTAGAGTGTTTTTTGACTGCAGACAACAGACTACCTGAATTTGACCAAAAAACTACTTTCAATGCACTCTGAAAAACTAAATATTTGGGGAAAAAAATGATAAAAGTTGTTCAGACCTACATTTTTTTTACTTAGTTTGATGTTCTATCTATCTATCTATCTATCTATCTATCTATCTATCTATCTATCTATCTATCTATCTATCTATCTATCTATCTATCTATCTATCTATCTATCTATCTATCTATCTATCTATCTATCTATCTATCGTATACATACGTACATGGGCAGATGTTCAGCAGTCTTTGTTCAGCCTCTTCCTTCTGTAACTCGCCTGTTAAACCCTGGAGATGTTCGGTCCATGAACAGAGCTGAGTTTGGTGGAAATGACACTTTAATCTTTGCTTAGATGTTAAAAAAGCTGGGACATACCAGGCCTCCTCCACATGGCGGTTTTCAGTCTCCAGAGCTTCAGCAGTAAAGTGGGGGTGTTGTCTGCTAACATTACATCAGTGGATGAGCTGCTGCTTTCAGTCTATCAAAGGGATGCATCTCCACCACTTTATTCCTACTGTCTTCACTGACACTGTGTCATCATTTGGTTTCAGTCAGGATGAAGACGCCCCACACGGTCAGACATCTGCAGACCATCATGATCTCAACTGATTTTAACAGCAACCGCAGCAAACCACACATTACACAATCCACTGCAGGTTAAAGCGAACTGAAGACTTTTAGTGCTGACAGGGGCTAAAGAATCACCAGTAGCACTGATGCTAATGACCCATGATGCAATGCTCAGGACAATTTTACTCAGTGAGTGACTCTACCTGTAATGTCATGATAAATATTTGAGTTACTACAGGTCAAATCAAAGGACATTAACCCATAAAGACCCTGTGCTACTTTTGTCACAGTTATTAAAATACTTTTTTTTTTTTTTTCTATATTTAACTTTTCTTAAGTGATTGATCATCATTGTTCATTATAGTATTATCCTTTGTATTTTGCATTTTTCAGTCAAAATCAGGTGTTTTCCTATATTTGATTCACTGATCATGTATATGTTCATAAATGTTCAGAGTAAAGTTGAGCGTTATTATATCAAAAACAGAGAAAAAGTGACTTTTTCACCAAGGATATCAATAACTGAAAGTTAAAACAAGTGTGTCCATCCACTGTCATTGATCCAACTCCATGGGTTTCACTGGTGAATCAATGTTGTAATTGCACTTATTTTTCTTAAGACATTTCAGGTTGTTCAGATTTGCTCATGTTATTCACATTTTTTGTGAAAGAATAGTTTGTAAAAGTAAACATTTTCATGTAATTTTACTTTTTTTACATTGAAAAAAGAGAATAATTTGAAGTTGTCATTATTTATAGTTATTATAATTGTATTTTACTGGTTCTGATCCACTTTAGATCATATTGGTCTGAATGTGGAACCTGAACTGAAATGATTTTAACATCATTGATTGTTAATATCTTCAGTGTAATTTTTTCATTTTACAAATTCATCCCAGGGGCCGGATTGGACCCTTTGGCTGGCCGGTTTAGGCCCATGGGCCGTATGTTTGACATCCATGCATTAGTGCAGCGACTTTGTGTAAAGTCCTGTAATTCCACTGATAAACCGGCAATATAGAATGAATATTAATACAGCAGGAAATGAATTAATGGCATTATCCTTCTGAAAAGTGGATCATATGTTCTTGGATTGTGTTGGTGTGTTGTAAAAGCATCTGCAGATTCAGTTTGGACCTGGTAATCTGATCCGTAAGACCATCAGGTCCGAGGTGAACCACTCCTTTAAACACAGTGTTTCATGTGTTTTTCCTCCTGTTGGACTTTTCCTCAAACCCAGACTACAACACACTCAGATTATGTGCTCTGTGTGTGTGTGTGTGTATGTGTGTGTGTGTTATGCTGAGTCAGCGGCCTCCAGATGGCATCGCTCCATGTGGTTGGAACACAGCACCGATGATGTCATCACCCCCGGACTGAGGGAGGTGTTTCGATTGGCCCTCGGGCTGAATGAGTCAGATGGTGCTGATGGGTGTGAGAGAGGGAATGACACACACATAAATGTATAAATGCACACACACACATGCACACACACACACTCTCATGTATGTACACATAGACACTTTCTCAGATTCCTTAAACCGGTGTGAGTTGTTTTGGTTTCATGGCCATCGTCCAAGTGTGTGAATGTACAACCTTGAGGCTTTAATCGCAGGAAAAACTCATTGTTGTTACTGTGGAAAAAGGACACAAACCCACTTCACACAGACACATTAACCCAGAGACCCAGTGGTACTTTTGTGGCAGTTCTCAAATGAATTCTTCTCTAGATTTCACCTTTCACCAATGATTTATCAGAATACTTTATGAATACTTAATGAATACTTTATTAATCCTAGGGGGAAATCATTAGGTGTTACAGTTGCTCCATTCTAGTATAATAAAAAGTAGCAGGAAAGAAATTATCATTCATTCATTCATTCATTCATTCATCTTCTGAACCTGCTTATCCTCACTAGGGTCACGGGGGTGCTGGAGTCTATCCCAGCTACCTGTGGGCGAAGGCGGGGTTCACCCTGGACAAGTCGCCAGTTCAACGCAGGGTCGACATATAGAGACGAACAACCAATCACTGTCACATTCACACCTATGGAAAATTTTAGGTTGACCAACTAACCTATAAGTGCATGTCACTGGATGGTGGGACGAAGACGGAGTACCTGCAGAGAACCGACCCAAACACGAGGAGCACATGCAAACTCTGACAGCGCTATCCACTGCACCACTGTGTCGCCTATGACATTATCAAAATAACAAAAAGAAAAAATGTATACATAAATATAAAGCTCTAAATATAGCTACATATATATATATATATATATATATATATATATATATATATATATATATATATATATATATATATGTATACCAAATATACATATTAAAACACTATTAAATACAATTAGAACAATATATTGTCAATATGATACTTAAAGAATTATACATAAATACATGTGCAAACATTGTGTTGTATCACCATTTATTACAATATGATCCTCTGTATTTTGCGTTTTTTCACTATAAATCATGTATTTTCTTGTGTTTAATTCACTGATAGTGTAGATGTTCATAAAAGCTCAGAGTAAAGTTGAGGGTTATTTTATTAAAAACAGAGAAAAGTGAAGAAAAGTAACTTTTTCAAAAAATACACCAACAACTGAACATAAACCCAGTGTGTCCATCCACTGTCATTGATCCAACTCCATGGGTTTTACTGGCGAATCAATGTTGTAGAAGATGACGGTGTTACCATGGTAACTACGGAGCCTCTGAACGTCCAAATGGGTCATATCTGATGACCATGAAAAAATTAATAACTGTATTTTACACCAATTATTTACATGTATTGATAGAATTAGTGGATCATCAGGTATTAAACAGTTTAGATCAGTAGGTGGTTTTTATTTCTGGTGGATGTTTAGATCTCGAACGGTGCTATTAAATTTATATTCACCACAGTTGCTTTTGTCGGATGCCTCCTGGATCCCTCCCTGGGGAGGTGTTCCGGGCATGTCCCACCGGGAGGAGACCTCGGGGAAGACCCAGGACACGTTGGAGAGACTATGTCTCTCGGCTGGCCTGGGAACACCTCAGGGTCCCCCCGGAAGAGCTGGAGGAGGAGTCTGGGGAGAGGGAAGTCTGGGCATCCCTGCTTAGACTGTTACCCCCGCGACCCGGCCCCGGATAAGCGGTGGATAGTGGATGGATGGATGGACAGTTGTTTTTGTACAAATATCAAGACAATAAGGTTATTTTTTCCCTAAAACAAACAAAAAATGCCCCCCCCCCCCCAAAACAAAAAAAATAAAAAAAAAACCCAACAGTTTATCTGGAAGGAGGGTGTGATTTTACATATTAAACGGTTACATCAGTAGATGTCTTTAGTTTCCAGTTGCTGTTTGGATCTTTCAGGTTTAATACTCTGTGATGACAAAAGAATCAGGGTGGAAACAGTGTATGTTTATTTGGGTAAATTAATTTGTGTTTTTGCTGCAGATGAACTTTTATGAGCAGGATCTTCCCTATGGAGAATACATCATCTACTGCGTCTCTGAGTGTGACCTGAGTGTGATGCCTGGCAAGCACTTAACTATTACAAGCTCCCAGTCGGGGTGTGTGTGGGTGTGTGTGTGTGTGTGTGTGTGTGTGTGTGTGTGTGTGTGTGTGGTTTGTGTTGGAGAAGTGATGGATGTGGTTTTCCTCTGCAGGGGAAACTGGAGCTGAGGCCATTAAAGTGTGAGAGGCAGACAGAGGCTCAGATAGGAACCACACTGGCCCGGCAGTGTTGAGGAATACGCAGGTAATCTGTTAAAATAATGAGACACAAATGAATTATTCATGTCCAGTATGAGGCCAGGCAGCGACGGGGAACTTTTCAGCGCGTTATATTAATATTAGACGGCTGCTGATCGGCGCTGAGGCGGTGGCGTTGACAGACTGTAGATGAACTCATACAGTGTGACGCTGAAGGATTCACATCGTCCACCTCTGGATCCAAGTCTTTAAATACAGATCTATAAGGTTGGGTTCTACAGTAGATCAATAGTACAGGGTTCAGCAGTTCCAGTCCAGGGTGAGGAACTGAGGAGGTGGAGTCATGTTGGTACAGTTTATTTACAGTCAGTGTGTTTGTATGAATGTATTTCATGTGCATTTTTAGGTTGTGCTTTATAAATGTTGACGGTAGAACCACCATCCATGATCTGAATTATAATTTAATAATATATAGGTGTATTAAAGTCAGTATTTAATATCCATTTTGGGGTTTTGCTTTATAAATGTTGATAGTAGAACCACCATCTATGATCTGAATTACAATTTAATAATATATAGGTGAATTAAACTCAGTATTTAATATCCATTTTGGGGTTTTGCTTTATAAATGTTGATAGTAGAACCACCATCTATGATCTGAATTATAATTTAATACTATATAGGTGAATTAAACTCAGTATTTCATGTGCATTTTTAGGTTGAGCTTTATAACTGTTGACTGTAGAACCACCATCCATGATCTGTATTCTAATTTAATAATGTATAGATGAATTAAGCTCAAATTATAACAAGTTTTCCATTAATTTCTGTGTTTAGTGGTGGTTTAGTCTCTGTGGGATGCTTTGTGTTGTTGATCATTTTTCATCATTTTTGGCTGATATTTTGATAACGTTGACAGTATATTTTATTCTATTATTTTACTGGTCTGACCCTGTTGGGATCATATTGGGCTGAACTAAACTGAGTTTGACAGTTCTGTTTTATAAATTCAAACAAACTGGTCTGCAGAAGTGAAGGCATGAAAGAATCCAGTTATTATTCTAAAACAAGACTCGATGCCTCTGCGTTTGAGCTGAAGTTCACCTCCCTGTCAGATCTGTCACCTCCACACGCTACACTTCATTTTATCCACTTGTGCTTGTCCACTTTTTTTATCAGATATGACATCTGTGCAAAGTGCAACATGAAAAATAAACAGAAATGGATTTTTGGAGCTTTTGGATCCTCTGGTTTACCGGTGAAGGACTGTGTTCTGGTGGGATTTGAGACAGAGCTGAAGTGGTTTATCCATGTGTCGTCCATTCGCCTCTGTCTGAAACACTAAAACATCTGGGTTTGATGCTAAAGATCAGCGTTTCTTAAAGATCTTTTTTCTTGTCAGCGGATGGGAGACTTAAAGGAAATCTGTGGATGTAATATTTCATATCATCGCGGTCGGGCAGAAACCTCATAAGTCCATTTTTGGTCTTTTTTTTTTTTTCTGTCATAAAACGATTATTGGTCAGTCTTCACATTGGCCTAATGATTTTGATTGACTTCATCTCTTTTTTTTTTAAAGATTTGTTTTTATTGACAGAAGCTTTAACAGGATGCCTATGGTGTTTAACAAACGTCTACAGTTTGTTACAGTGAGGTAAGGGACATTTTACAGAAAGAACACACATAAATGTATAAAGTTAAAGACACACCACATAGAGATGGTTTTTAAACATCAGAAGAAAAAAGTTAAATAAATAAAAATAATAAAAATCAAAACAAAAATATTACATGAACTTTTCCCACTTCACCCCACACCCCCCTCCCTTGTACGGCTCTCAGTTTCCTTTCATTTATATACCTACACAGTCTATGTACATAGTTTATACTTACACCCATCTGTACACAGTCATGTGTATATAAATCAACACACTACTCACAAGAGATACATCAATGAGGGGTGACTACATCTCTTAACTCCTTTCATTTATTTGGAATATACATTGATTTTCCATTTTCCTGAAAAATGATAATTTTGGACATGAGGGGTTTCTGTCCGACATCGACGGGATTAAACACTGTGCTCAGTCGGTGCATGTTTTCTGATCCTTTTCTTTAACATAATCAGCTATAAGCATTAATTAACCCCTGAGACATGATTCCAGGTAAAGGCGCTGCTGTGAATTGTCTGTTTCAGGTTCATAAAAGCTGCTGTGAATATGTGCTTGTGTTCTTTTTCTTCAGTGGTTTTGCTTTACTGTGTGTTTCAGGGTTAAAACAGGTGGAATAACAGAAAAAGACAAAGAGAGGAACTGAAGTTTGACAGGTTTTTACCATATAAGGCATTCAGAATTAGGGGCGTAAGAAAATATCGGGTCTGCAATGTATCGCAATGTTTCATTTCATAATACTGTGTCGATATTTTTAGGTATTTATTCAAATGCAGATATGGCGGAGGTTCTTTTTTTGTTTTTCTTTTTTGTTTATCTTTTACTTACTATTAGGTTTGACAGGTTTGTAGTAAATAAGGCACTCAGAATATACATCAATAAGAGATTTAGGATGTAGAACATGAACTGTGAACTGGAACACACTGAACAAGGATTTGAATTTGGGCCCAGTAGTTTTTGTTTTGGTGCTCTATTTTTCTAAATCAGTCCAGCTGCTTTTTGACACCTGGTTGAACTCCAAAAAGCAGTTGCATGGTCAAAACTCAGTAAAAACACAGTAAAATAAAATAAAAAAAAAAGGATTATCACCACAACACTACAAACAACAGTAAAAACACAAGGAAAATGGTGTAAAAAAAATAGGAAAAAAAAGCCCAAACCGTCTATTTTTACTGCTCTTTGGGTGACAGTATAATGTTATAATAATGTTAAATAATGGTAATTTTCAAAACAGGGACTTAAAGATAAATGTGAAAATGGGATATTTTGTAGATGTAAACATTTTCATAATTTAATTTTACTTCTTCCCTCTCAAACATACAGAAAAGTTTGTATTTGTCATTATTTCTGGTTATTCTGTTATTATTTTACTGGTCTGACCCACTTTAGATCATATTGGCCTGTATGTGGAACATGAACTAACATGACTTTGACAGCCCCGATGTAGACACTCATTACGTTTGGACCTGATTAAACGTACTTTCTTAAACGTTGTCATGTCTTAATCATAACCTTTAATGACACTGTCAGTGCGGGGATTCCAAACAGGACATTCGTGCTGTAACTGGCCTTTAAAAGCACAGATGCAGTAACAGATCCAAGCAGCTGATGGAACCCAACCCTGACGTCCGACACATGTGGAGGCGATCGCTGACAAGTGTCGCTTTAATCACATCAGCCTCATATCGGCTGGTGATGGATCGCGACTTCACTGCGAGGCAACGCTCGATGGATTTTAGCATCAGTTTCCAAGAGAATAGATTTCAACCTATAGAGACCAAAACATCTACTGATATAAACTGTTTAATACCTGCTGATCCACTAATCATATCAATACATGTAAATAATTGGTGTAAAATACAGTTCTTCATCTTTCATGGTCATCAGATATGACCCATTTGGACGTTCAGAGGCTCTGTAGCTACCGTGGAAACACTGTCATCTTCTACAACATTGATTCAATAGTAAAACCCATGGAGTTGGCTCAATGACAATGGATGGACACACAAATAATAATTAATATGAACAGAAATGAATGAAAACATTTTATAAAATAATAAATAACGTGACAAAAATAAAAAAAAATGGACTTAAATGAAGTTTGAAAAGGAATTAAAAAAAGCAAAAAAATGGACAAAAACAAACAAATCAACAAAATAATTAGTAATATGAACAAAATAAGCCACAAGTGAACAAAATTGAAGAAAACATATTAAATAGGCAACTAAATGTAGAAAAATAAAGAAAAAAGTAAGTACATAAATAAATGAAATAACTAGTAAAATGAATAGAAATGAACAAAATGAATAAAAAAATTAACAAAATAAGTGCCATGTTGGTTTTTATGCTCAGTTATTGATATATTTGTTGTTTTTCTGTTTTTGAATAACCCTAGACTTTAATCTGAGTTTTTATGAACATCTACATGATAAGTGAATTAAATATAGAAAATACTTGATTCTCACTGAAAAAACACAAAATGCAGAAGATAATATTATAATAAATGGAGATAAATCACATAAGAAAGGTTAAATCTAGAGGAAAAAATCATTTGGAAACTGCCATAAAAGTATCACTGGGTCTTTATGGGTTAATGGAGCAGTGTTCTGTGGGACCGATGGCATGTGTAGCCCCCGTCTCCGTGGTAACACACCCAGGGCCCATGATCCGTCACCGTGGGCGTCGTCGAGGCAGCTGTGGGGGTGCAGACGGCCTCACCTGTTGCTTTCCACAGACGTTTAGAAACACATTTCAACCGGGTTTATGTGTCTGTGGATGGATTTGACCTAGAGTACACGCACATGCACATGTACGTGCACACGTACATACACATGTATGTGCACACGCACAGGTCAGTTTGGTTTTGCATAAAGCGGTTGGACTGTGTTAGTTCGTTATTCAAAGTGTTTTCATAAAATGGACGCTCAGTTTCATTCTCTATGGTCTGTTGACCCAGTGCGTGACCTCTTTGTCCTTTTAGTTTTTGTCCTGAGCCATGATTTTCTAACACATGATAAGGAAAATACCCTCTGAACATGATAAATATCATTTAGTTTTGATTGTATCTCCTGTTTTCTGCATATTCACCCCTGAACCACAGCAGCATTTTCATACAGTCAGCTTGTGAAGGTGCTGTGTCAAGCATCATCGTCTTCGTTAGCAGTTTCTTCAAGCTTCCTTGGGACAACGTCTACAATGTTTGTTCACAGTTTTGAGAAATTTAGATTTTTAAATTTTTGATGAATTTTTGAAATATTAAAAATGTGCCTTTACTTATAATGGTCCATATTTTGATGGTTTATAACATGTACAGGGTGGGGAAGCAAAATTTACAATATTTTGAGGCAGGGATTGAAAGACAGTGTATGACCAATTAGTTTATTGAAAGTCATGAGAATTTATTTGCCACAAGAAAATTTACATCATAGAAAATGTTTTTATTCTATGTGTCCTCCTTCTTTCTCAATAACTGCCTTCACACGCTTCCTGAAACTTGCGCAAGTGTTCCTCAAATATTTGGGTGACAACTTCTCCCATTCTTCTTTAATAGTATCTTCCAGACTTTCTCGTAATAGTTTTGCTCATAGTCATTCTCTTCTTTCCATTATAAACAGTCTTTATGGACACTCCAACTGTTTTTGAAATCTCCTTTGGTGTGACGAGTGCATTCAGCAAATCACACACTCTTTGACGTTTGCTTTCCTGATTACTCATATGGGCAAAAATTTCTGAAAAGGTATGGATAATAGTGTTAGGTATGATTATGACATCAATATATGTTTGGTTTCAAAACAATTGACGAAGTGCCTGCTGAGAAAAAACAACTAAATGTTCATTGTAAATTTTGCCTCCCCACCCTGTAAATGGTTACAGATATCAATATATTTACTACTGATCACTGATAAGAAGTCATATATGGACTTTCATTTGGGTTCATGACCTTTGACCTTGAGTGACCTTGAGGGGTCAAACTCAAGGTTCCAATTTCCACATTTTAACAATCATCTTTTCCTAAACAACTAATCATATTCCTTTCAAATTTTATATGTATCTCCTTTGGGACAATGTCGACAAAGGTTGTTCACAGTTTTGAGAAATTTTGATTTTTCAAGTTTTGACAAATGTTTTGAAATATTAAAAATGTGCTTTTACTTGTAATGGTCCATATTTTGATGGTTTATAACATGTAAATGGTTACAGATATCAATTTAGTTCCTATTGATCACTGATAGAAGTTATAAATGGCCTTTGATTGAATTAGTTGAGTTCTCCTCCAGTGAAAGTACCACCCACTTCTATTGGGAGACAGAGCTCCTGCCACAGGACCACAGGACTGGAACACAGAGACAGAACCTGACAACCTCACAAATTCAACTTGGTATTGATTGCTGATAGAAGATGACACTGAGACACAGGGACATTGGTCCTGTTTTTCAGTTTCACACTCATTTCCAGGTTGTTCTGAGACTAAAATCCAGCTTAGACTAACCCTCAAACTGTGACTTCTTAGTCTTAGGTGGTTTGTTAGATTGTTAAAACCTTCCCACTGTGAAGGAGATGAGACTTGTCTGAGCGTGGTGATATAAATTTTATGTAATTTTTAGAGACAACTGTGTGAAAGACGATGATATAAAAGTGGTTTTTCTGGATTTGAGCATAAACGTCTGCTCTGATTTATTATTGGGTTTAATGGAGCAGCAGGGATGAACTCCTGTCACTTTCAGGCGTACAGTTTGGATTCTGTAAGCCAGTCAGATTTAGGATTTAGGAGTCTGAAAGAGGACGACAGTGGTTAAATATATGGTAACTATGGTGCAGTAGATATAAATGGTCTCAGAATAAGTGCAGTATGAAGTGAGAATAAGATCATCCACTGTAAGACTGAAAATTCTGCAAAAAACACGATAAGATGTCAAACTTAATCTGTAGTTTCATAAACACTGTGCTTGATAATGAGATACTCATTACACCCAATAAAGTCTGAAGTCTTGCAGCCTGTTGTAAGTGTCATCCACCTCTCTAAATTATAGCATGACAACATAACGTGGCTCTAAAGGAGATGTAGGTTTGATATGCAGACGGTGTATAAATAGTAGACGAACCTTGTGAGATTTCACCCTTTGTTTTGTGAACAGCAATTCTGACACTTAAAGGTGAAAAGCAAGGGATGAAACCCTGCCCACATCCACTAACAATGTCATAATAAACCCCACCCACATCCACTAACAATGTCATAATAAACCCCACCCACATCCACTAACAGTGTCATAATAAACCCCACCCACATCCACTAACAGTGTCATAATAAACCCCACCCACATCCACTAACAGTGTCATAATAAACCCCACCCACATCCACTAACGATGTCATAATAAACCCCACCCACATCCACTTACTGTCATAATACCATAAACCCCATCAGGTCATTTCAGATCCTTATTAAATGTTAATAACAGCATTACTGCACAGACACACAAATAACAGCTACCTGATGCTAATTAGCGGCTAGCTGACAGACCATAGGATTCAATACATGTTAAGGGGTGGCCATGGCTCAGATGGTAGAGTCCAATAACCGAAGGATTGGCAGTTCAAATCCCGCTCTGTCCCAGTCATGTGCTGTGTCCTTTGGCAAGACACTTCACCCTCCTTGCCTCCAGTGCTGCTACTCACACTGGTGTATGAATGTGTATGAATGTTCGGTGGTGGTCGGAGGGGCCGTAGGTGCGAATTGGCAGCCATGCCTCTGTCAGTCTGTCCCAGGGCAGCTGTGGCTACATATGTAGTTTACCACCACCAGAGGGAGAATGTGAGAGTGAATGAATAATGGATCCACTGTGCACTTTGAGTTCATAGAAAAGCGCTACATAAATCTAATCCATTATTATTATTATGCTAACATCAGCTAATGCAGCTCAGTTCCTCTGGTCATTGGAATGAATCTCCAGTAAACTTCATGTTATCTTCAGTGTCATTTTTGAACTTCCTAAATTCATTGGACTCTGACAGGCCGGTTTTGGCCCACGAACCACGTGTTTGATATCCCTGTTCTAAACTCTACAAAAACATATCTTGAATTAAAACCAAAAAAAAGTTATATTGCCTATGATATCTCTTTGGCATCTTGATGTTTTGTCTTAATAAGTGAAACTTTGTGGATTGGACTTCTGGCAGCAGCGTTAAAACCTCGTGTCTCATTCGTGGTGATTTATGCAGCTGTAAAAACCCACTCTGCTGACGTCTGTTGGCCGTCGTAGCCTCAGTGTCACCTTCACACTCCGTATCTCATACTCACCGTGTTGTCGTTACGTGGACAGAACTTAAAGATGGAAGCATCACGCCGCTTATCTCCCCCTCACACATTTGGGCGATGGCGGCGGTGCTTTGTGACGGACGGACGGGGGGGGTTCTTTGGGTGTCTTCTGTGTTGCTTTTAACTGCTCCTGAGGAGGGGGTGGCGGCGTTAATGGCTGCAGGAGGATGGCATGTTGACCTTTAACATCTACACGTCTAGAAGCGCAGAACACCGACCGTGCATTGACTCATGTGTATGTGTGTGCACTGACCTCAGCCCGGTAGTTTGTCATAAAAATAGACCATGATAAAATGGATCTCACACATACACACATATATACAATATATATATACGCTAACACAACACAAGCAATGGCATCACTTCCTGACTGTGTGACCTTGGTTTGACTGAAGAGCTTTGTGAATGTGTGGAGTGGATAATAGCATTTTTCTCATAATTCATTATAGCCTATTTGTGATGCACTAAATGGACAAAAGTATGTGGACACATTGAATTCAGGTGTTTCTTTACTAACCGGGGTCTGGGATACAAAACAATAATTACTAATGTCAGAATATAGTTTCATATTGGGATAAATATCATTGCATTGGTTAGTTTGTTTTAAATTGTTATCTTTGCTTCCAAAATGACTCAGAGATGGTTTTGACATCATTTCTCTCAACATTGACAATATGATCTCAAGTGGGTCAGACCAGTAAAATAATAGAAAAATAGCCCAGAAATACTCACAATTCAAAAATTTTCTCTGTTTTAGTGCAAAAAAAAAAAAAAAAAGTAAAATTAGATTATGAAAACGTTAAAATATCTACATATACAAACATTCCATTGGCAAAAAAAAAAAAGAATAACCTGAAAAACCTGAAATTTCTTAAGAAAAATACATGCAATTTTAACATTATGCCTCAACTTACCATTTATTTTGTTTGTCTTTTTGTCCGTGACTATGATTTTAAATGTTCTACCTGTAAATTTCTAAAATATTTTTCATGCTCTGATTGTAGATAATAATGTTCTACCGCAATTAACCATCTACTTGTCACTCACTCACATCTCACTTGAGAAGAAAAACCTCCCATTAAACTTTAAGGAAATATTGATGTTTATAACTTATATGGACACATAAATATTGGGACACATCATGTCTACAGCTGTAAGATGTCCTGTGCATGGTGATTTGAGATAAAAACATTAATATTTCCTTAAATATCACTCCCAAAATACCAGTTCCATGTAGATAAAAGGCCTGTATGATAAAAAACATTTGCAGATACTCCTTAACTTTGTCTTGTATATTATCATGGTTACTTGGACATGATGATACAAACCATTATAATTCAGCCTGGTGTCATTTCTTATAGAACAAACCAACAACAATCTTGAGCAGGAAGATGTTGGATGAAGTGTTAAGTTTGTTATTTGTGACTTCGTAATACTGAAAGAAAAGGAGAACGACGTATAAGTGAAATTATGTAGGTCTATAAACAAAATTCAGGATGTAACTCCAGCTTTTGTGCTATTTCGCTCATGTTAAATCAGTGGTGACAAACATGCGGCCCATGGGCCAAAACTGGTCCGCCAAAGGATTCAATCCAAATATTTTATGTATTTGTAGATCTACTGTATTCTGTAAGTTATAATGCATGTGCATAAATGATAAACTGAGGCAGAATATTGTTAAAATACCAATTATTTTTCTTAAGACATTTTAGAATTTTTGTGGTTCATGTTATTTACATTTTTAATGGATAGTTTGTAGATGTAAACATTTTCATCATGTAATTTTACTGTTTTATTATTATTATTTTACTGGTTTGTCCCATTTGAGATCATAATGGATTGAATGTGGAACCTGAACTAAAATGCGTTTGACACTCCTGTGTTAAATGTTTTTTAAAAAAATTAAAAATCAATGCATGGTGGTCAAAGTTGTTATTGCGGTGCGCTGCCACAGATAAATCAATGTATGGGAAACACTGCACGGCCTCTGTAATCATCGGATGTTACCATGGCAATGGCGGATACATACACCAAACACACATGGACGATCAAACGATAGAGGAGCTTTTCATTCTATCCCACAAAACCCGACATAAATATTCTCTGAACACTTCAGGAGACATAAATCTGAGTGTAAGGGAGGGAGGTTTTATGAAGCTTGACATCGGTTTGGTCACACGTTTTGTGTTGGTTTCCTTCTTGGAAACGTTATCAGGCTCTAAGGCAGTGATTTACTACATGTGTTTTTGTGCTGCTGAGATGTCTGTCTGGCAGGAGATGTACAGAGGTTGTTTTAACAGTGTGTTTGAGCTCTGATGATGCAGTTTATCAGGTGGGTTTGAGCTGAATAAAGGGTCCAGTCTGTTCTGTCTTTTCTCAGATTGAGCTCAGTTCAAGGTTTATCTCCTAAAACATGTCAGTGTGTGTTGTTGTGCATGTGTTTCATATGTGACCGCCTGCTTTATGAACAAAAATAAATCTGTCAGTGTTCACTCACAGTCTGTTGTCAGTGTTCATAATGTTTCTGTTCTGAGCCTGATCGTAAAGGTTAAAATTGTAAAGGTTAACTCGGTTTTATTAACCCAGCAGAGAATTTCAGTCTCTGCGTTGTACCCATGCTAATACACACAGTAGCTTGCATTAGCATTAGCATTAGTGAACATTGCAGTGAGCTGCCATTGAGGGCACACTAACAAGAGAATTAACCTAGCATATCTGAAGCTGAAATTACGTTGCAGGATTTGGTGTAAAAGTCATATAATAGTCATATATAATTGAGGGCAATAGTGTAATTTGTGACTGCAGTTTGTGTCCATGTTATGTAGAGCCTCTCAAAGAATTGTGTAGTCCATCTGAGGGCAAATAAGAGACTTTGTTATCTGCCACATCCTGCTTTGATGGACTTCTGTAATTGTGGTTAATATGTGCCACGAACAAAAGTTTAAAATGACTGTGTTGCTCAATGTCTAATGACATTTACTGTTAGCACTTAGCATTAGCTCACCTCTGACCCCTTAGGCTCCTGTAGCTCCACCCTTTTGTACATATATGGTCACTTCTGGTTGCAAAAAGACAACATGATAATGGCCAAACTCACCTCATTATCCCTGCAGAGAAATTTGTTCTCTGCATTTCACCCATCCTAATACACAGTACCTAGAATTAGCATTAGCATAATAATAATAATAATAATAATAATAATAATAATAATAATAATAATGGATTAGATTTCTATAGCGCTTTTCAAGATACCCAAAGTGCTTTACACTATTGATCCATTTGCTCTCACATTCATACTCTGGTGGTGTTAAACTACATTAGTTGCCACAGGCAGACTGACGGAAGTGTGGCTGCCAATTAGCGCCAAACAGACCCTCCGATCACCACCAAACACTCATACACATTCATACACCAGTGTGAGTGACACTGGAGGCAAGGTGGGTGAAGTGTCTTGCCCAAGGACACAACTAGGGCAGAGTGGGATTCGAACCGTCAACCCTTTGGCTATTGGACGACTCGTTCTACCTCTTTAGCCATGACTGCCTCATTAGTGCAGCTGTATAATGGTGGGGGAAATCACAGGCCTTTAGCGATGAGATCAGCTCCACAGCAGAGCAGCAGAGATCATCATATGATCTCCTTTTCAGAGGGATCATACAGATCATGTCATAAATGACGGTTCTGTCCAAACTGTCCTTCTTAGCAGTTATTGATTGTAAATTGCATGAGTATCAGTGTAGTACTATATTTCCTAGTTCTGCACTATGAGCCGTTTGCATTAACCTGCATTAAGTTTACACATACACTACCAAAGTAATCCCTAACTGTCTGTATAATTGATTTGAGTGACTTTTAAAACCATGAATATAATTTGGAAGGTCAAAAACTCATTTCTTTTGCTTTAAATTGCCCTTGTGTTTGCCTTTTTTATCATTTTATCTTCTGATTAGTGACTAAATCCTGTGATGAATCCTTGTGTTTCTGATTCATCTCCTGGTGTCGTAGATGTAAACGTCATCCTCTGTGACCTGCTCTGGTTTATGTGTTGACTGAACCAGGTCTAATCTGAATTAATTACCTCCATCCTTGTTTGTATGTAAATGAGGCCAGAGTAGAACTAGTTTAGTGCAGTCACTCATTCATGGCTATTAGAAGTTTATTCATTCTGTGTTCTTACGCTGCCGTATGATGAGGAGATCTGGCTGCTTCTTCTGTTGCCGAGCAACAGTTGTTTAGGCTGAGGATTAAAAAGACATTTTCTCTGTGATGCTTCTTCAGTTGTTTCTTTGTCTTTGGTGTTCTGGTGTTTTTCCTCCTCATTTACTGAAGTTGTTTGAGGACAAGAATCTAATTTTCCGATGTTAAACACAACACAGACGGGAGACAGAAGGAAAAAGCCCGAACTGAGAAACATCACAAATGCCAGTGCTTCTTACAGGTGCACTGTGGGTAACAATTAGACAATTAACATCCAGTCACGCTCTGTGGGACAAATAAAAAGCAGAGCAGGAGCAGTTTATTCTGACTCTGAGTCCATGTGGGAAGAAGAAAAGACGTGAGGAGATCTGAGGCTCTGAAGGAGGGTTTGTTGATGGAGTGCAGATGGTGGAGTTCAGTCACAAAGACTCTTCAACTGGTTTCAACAGAACGCAGATTAAAGTGACATGTGCAGCAGATCTATGAGGTAAAAGGCCGGAAACTATGGTCGACAGTGGGTTTTATGTTCATGGATTCAAGCAAGATGTAAGAAAAACAGAGGACTGGCTAGTGCTACCTGTGGAACTTCATCTGTGGGCTTTATCCCACACAAATCAAGTACAAAGGATTTTGCAAATGACCTCCCTAATTTCAGCAAAGACAAACACAACATATGATCATTTTAGTCTTGTATGAACCAACATCTCTGTGATTTGGTGGGATATGCATTGTTTTCATCTCACAGGCTGATAGGCCATGAGGTATTGTGAAGGCGATGTGTCCAGCGTCATCTTCATCATTATTGTCGTTGGCACTTTTCTTCTCTGACAAAAGTAGCGGTTGGATTCATTGGGATAATGTCTACAAATTATTAACAGCTTTGAGAAATTTTTTGACAGAATTTTGAAATATTAAAAATATGCCTTTACTTCTAATGGTCCATATTTTGATGGTTTATAACATGTAAGTGGTGGCAGATATCAACATAGTTCCTATTGATCACTGATAGGACGTCATATATGGACTTTCATTTGAGCGACCTTGAAGGGTCAAACTCAAGGTCACCAATATGTCTAGATTTCAACAATAACCTTCTCCAAAATTACTGGTCAGATTCATTTCATATTTTTTTTATATATCTTCCTTGGGACAATGTCTATAAAGTTTGTTCACAGGTTTGAGAAATCTAGATTTTTAGTATTTTTGACACATTTTTGAAATTTTCCTTTACTTGTAATGGTCCATATTGTAATGGTTAACACATGTAAATGCTTAGCGTTATCAATATAGTTCTCATTGATCACTGATAGAAGTCATATATGGACTTTGATTGAAATAGTTGAGTTCTCCTCCAGTGAAAGTACCACCCACTTCTATTGGGAGATTGATCTCCTGCATCAAGACCACAGGACTGGAACATAGAGACAGAACCTTCAACTTAGTATTGATTCTTGATAGAACATGACGCTGACATACAGGGACATTGGTCCTATTTTCATAATAGTTGCCACCCGGTCTGATAATTACCAGTAGAATGAAAAGTCTGTCTTAACAAACACACAAAGACGTCACGATCCGTCAGCGAACCAATAGTTAACAGATGTTCCAGTGCATGATGTCAGCCTCTGTAAGCGCACACAAATGTACACAAAGACATGAAACGTACGCCACATTGGTCCAGGATATGACATCAGCAAAGACAAAGACTGAATCTGAGTTTTTGGTTTTTGGGTGTTTATGGTGTGTCTGCGTGAAGTCGATTTATTGGCCCCGAGTTATTTAGTCTGGTGTGTTTGACGTCCGTATGCTGCTGTAATCATTGTGTATCGCTACTGTACAAACAGACTGTATGTGTGTCTGCGGTGAACATCTCTGATGGATAAAACACATGGCGTTGGATCAAAGGTGTGTAGAAAAAGACAGAGAACATGGATAAAGGGGAGGCAGGATGAGGAAAAAGGACGGAGTTTAACCCATAAAAACCCAAACATCTACCAGCAACAAAAATCATGTACTGATGTAAATGTTTAATACCTATTGATCCACTGATCCTATTAATACGTGTAAATAATACAGTTATTCATCTTTTTATGGTCATCAGATATGACCCATTTGGATATTCAGAGGCTCTGTAGTTACCGTGGAAACACCATCATCTTCAACAACATTGATTCACCAGTAAAACCCATGGAGTTGGATCAATAACACGGGGAATGGACCCACAAATAATCAATAAAATGAACAAAATAAATTCACAAACTAATAAATAACATGACAAAACAAGCAAAAAATGACTTTAATGACGTAAAAAAAAAAAAAAGCAAGAAAATTAACACACACAGTCAAAGTGATGAATAAAATGAACAAAATGAATACAAAATTGACAAAAAATAATAAACAAGAACAAAATAAGCCACAAACTAAATGAAATTGAAGAAAAAATAATAAACCCATGTAGTTTGATAAATGACGGTGGATGGAGATACTTGTCTACACATTTAATTATTGATATATTTTACTAAAAAATTTGCTTTTATAGTGAAAAATGCAAAATATGAAGAATAATAATATAATAAATTATGATAAATCACTTAAGAAAGGTTCAATAACGTGAAAAATTCATATGGGAACTATAGCAAAACTTAGTACATTTGTGTATTTAGATACTTGAATGACATTATGGTAATGAAATTGACGGTAACAGGGAGATAAATGGAGCCTCAGAATGTTGGCTTTTATTGTCCTTTATCTGGGTTTTCCTCTGGGAGCTGAAAGCAGCCTCTAACAACCTGTTTTCTTACTATAACAAGAAGAAGTGAAATAAATGGTGCGGTCCATCAGGTTGTTGCTTGTTTTTCTTCAGTCATTTGATCATCCTGCAGCAGGCGACGGCTCTGCCTCTGTAATGCAAATCACATTTACTCCATGAAGACAAAACACCTCGGCTGCACTTGATCCAATCCGTCGGCCTGTGGAGAAATGTAACCGTTTAATGTGGGTTAAAACGCTCAAAGGGACCTCCATTCCCATCAAACCAATGTCAATATATGCATTTTCCCTCAGATGAGTAAAACATGTGTCACCTCTGCACTAAAGAAAACACTAATTGGCACTTTTTATTCATGTTAAACACAATTTGCATTCATGTCACCCCTCTGGTTAAGATTTATGTTGAAGGACGAGGTTTATGCTGCGAAAAACAGGCCAGGTTACAAAAAAATGAAGATTGCTGGTCACAGAGCATCATTTCTTGGTATATTTTTGGTGGTGATGATGATATAGTTCCACCACATTGTTGATACATTGGATAAGGACCATATTAGTACCATTTTCATCATGTGTTCTGTACTTTCATCTGGCTTTTACAACCTACACGGGTGAGTTTGGTTCTGAGTCTTTTGAAGGCATAGAGGTATATTATTATGGGATGTTCTTATCTTTGCTAAGTTGCCATTTGTTGATTCACAGTTCAGACTAAACTGTGGCAGTTCTGACCTTGTTTGTTGGATTCAAACAGATCTTTAGTTCAGCTACTGACAACACAAACCGAACAGAAAACAGAAGTGATTTGTTTTTTTCAGTTTAAAAACAGAGCTAAGCTAACAGAGATAAGCTAACAGAGATAAGCTAACAGAGCTATAATGTAAACTATCAGCTGATGCAACACGTGATGATTTTAAGACACAGTGTTATTTTAGCAACTGTTAAAATAAGTGTCTATGAGTTTTAGTTTTGGGGGAAAACTTGATGATACAATAATACAGATGTGTAGAAACAATGATCTTTATACTTTATTCAGTGACTGATACAGTCTGTGGATACATGGGGTTGATGCATTAGTGGTTTTGGTAGAAATAAGTGTGTTCTGTACTAAACTGAACCCTACTGATCAGAGTTTATATTATATTATATTATATTATATTATATTATATTATATTATATTATATTAGATTATATTAGATTAGATTAGATTAGATTGAATTGATCCCACAATGGGGAAAATCAATGGTCATAGCAGCAACAGAATAAAGTGCAAGAAAAAGTGTGCATGAATTTGGAAAAAAAAAAAAGAACAATATAAAATGATAATAAAAACTATACATATTATATACATATTTACAACATATGTGTTTAGAACATCAATACTACTTAAGAACACTTTAAAGAAAATGGAGACTGACTTGTACTGTAGGTTTCAGTTTTAATAACAGTGTTTAACAGTTCAGATAATTACTTTAGTACCATTTAGTACCATTTTCTGAATCAGATTACTTTATTAATCTCAGGGTGAAAATACTGGGTGTTACAGTCACTCCATTCAAGTAGAATAAAAAGTAGCAGGAAAGAAATTAGCAGTGCAACAGAAAAAGAAAAATATTTACATATAATAAACTCTAATTATACAAACATATAGTTTTGAATATATATACCAAATATACATATTTAAGCACTCTATTAAGACACAAAATTAGAAGAGCAATTTGTACAATATGTACTATATATTATCAACATGATGATTAAAGAAATATACATAAATGTGTAAAAGTATCGTGTGTAGTTTTAATTATGATGTTATAATGTGGAGTGAAACAGTCAATGAAAACATGAGAACACTATTTTTAATGAAAACACTTATCGGTGATGCATATTATGGTTAAATATATATAATTTTGTCATATTAGAAGGTCTTTATGTGGCGTAAGGTGACGAATCTGAGCAGGAATGAGATGCACAGTTGAGACTCTCCATCCCAGTCTGTAGAAAAACAAACCTTCACAGTTTGATAACCATTAAATCTCATCCCATGCTGTACCAGCTGCATCCAATGTGGCTTTATTTGCAGGCATGTGATTTGTAGAAATGTAGGGAACAGATGTGACATGATACCTGATATGACCAAGAAAAATAAGACACTGGAGAGTCTGCTCTGTCAGCTCTGGATCTGCTCATTTGAAGAATTTTGTGATTAAATCAGACATTATTAATTGAAGGTGACGCAGAGCTGCATGATGGTGATCTGCAACCCTCCTACAATTAGGTCTGAGTCTGACGCATTTCCACAGCTGCACAGAAGTGCAAAACACCTCCAAATCCCTCCAGAATAAAGAGGTTTATACCTTTCTCTGTTCGTCCTCTATGTGACTTCTTTTTTCTTGTTCTTGATAGATCGTCACCAGTGTTTCAAGGCCAGAGAGGACAGAGAGGATATGACTTTAATGAAGAATAATGGGGATTTATCCTCCATTTCGTAGTCTACCTGGTCGCCACAATATTGCATTTTACCAAAGGAATTGATTTTAGTAATATGATTCCGGGTTTTCCTGTCTTAAAATGAGTTGGAGGTACCATTTTGATCATGTATACTTCACCTTCAACTGACTTTTACAACCAAATGAAAAAAAAAAGATGGATATACAGTAATTTCAGTAATGTTAAAATGCATCAGTAGTATCTTAAGCAAGCAAAACCAGCTCATATATGACAGATTTACTGGTCTCATTATCTCAGTTTAGACACAACACATAATTTACTTGTATATTTTTGATAGTGGTTATGATATAGTTCCAACTCATTGTTGTTACTTTGGATAAGAACCAGTTTGGTACCATTTGGATCATGTGTTCTGTACTTTCATCTGGCTTTTGCAACCAAATGAAGAAAAATGCAGATTCCTTAAGTTATCCTGTAATTATTATAATGTTAAAATGCATCAGTTTTATCTTTAGCAAGCCAGATCAGGTCATATATGACAGATGTACTGATGTGGTTATCTCAGTTTAGACACAGAGCATCATTTATTGGTATATTTTTGGCAGTTATTATGATATACTTCCACCACATTGCTGTAATACTGGTTAACCCTTAAATGTATGAATGTCTGGACCCTACAGTCTTCCATAAATGGGTCAAAAATTATCCGTGTTACACAAATTTTTGCACATTTGATACCATGCAAATGTCATTTATATACACAATAAACAATTTAGGACCGAAAACTGACCCTTGAGGTACCCCACATGTAATATTCATCAATCTAGATTTATACTGATTAATCTATACAGATTATACACAAGTATCTGGACCCTCCACTCTTCCATAAATGGGTTAAAATGACGTGTGTTAAAATCAGTGTGTTTTTTATGTCATTTTGTCACATTAAAAATAATCATTTGAAAATTTAAAAAGCAACGTATATGTAGTAAATAATATATAGTATGTAACTACAGTAGAACAATGTCAACATCCATTTTCTGAGTGAGTGAGTGAGTGAGTGAGTCCTTTGGTTTTACTGTAGAATGAATCAAAGGTTCAGATGTAATTCCATTGTAAATTAATGCGGGTCGTTTTGACCCACCTATGGAAGCTAGGGGTAGTAATAAAAAAAAACTACAATTTCATAAAATCCATAAAATGTAACTTGAAAATGTAAATAGCATGATGTCAGTAACATGTTATTTGAGGAATGCGTGGAATATGAAATAATAACTTTTTATTACAAAGATACTGCAAGAAAACAACTTATGCATCTAAGCGTTAAGGAGCAGAATATAAGGAATCCATCCTTGATGATACCACTGAGAGTTCTTTAAAGGGCAGGGGGTGACCTCTTCACAAAAGCAGAATAAATCCTGCTGTTGTGAGGGTGAATTCCCTGTGAACATTATGTAAATCAAGGATGTGTTGTGTCCAGGTCTGTGTGAACCGACGTATAAGTGAGTCTGTTTTGACAGTTAAACCATTTTGCATAAACTCCTGGTGTAAAAAACCAGACGCAAAAAAAGGAGAGGAGGATCTTATTTCACAGAGGCAATATAATACCTAACAATCTAACAATATTTTCATTCCATCACACTGTTGTTTTGTCTCATTTTCATGTTTTATGAATAATTGCCATGATGATTAGTGATATTATCTGGTATATCTGGTATTTAATAGAAGATTATTATTACATTAAGCATTATTATTGTTATTATTATTATTACATTAAACAATATTTAATTGAAGAAAGGGCTCCCATTAAACTTTAAGAAAATACTGATCATAAACTATATAGGGTACACGGTGGTGCAGTGGTTTGCACTGTCCCTTCACAGCAAGAAGGTCCTGGGTTTGATTCTTCGGGTACTACTGTCCAAAGACATGCACTAATAGGTCAGTTGGTTGAGCTAAATTGCTCACTGATGTGAATGTGACAGTGACTGGTTGTTCGTCTCTATATGTCAGCTCTGTGATGAACTTGCGGGTCAAAGGTGAACCTCACCTTCGCCCATAGGTAGCTGGGATAGGCTCCGCCCCTGCGACCCTCTCGAGGATAAAGTGGTTTAGAAGATGGATGGATGGATAAACTATATGGGCAAAAATATTGGGACATGTTTACAGCTGTAAAATGTCCTGTTCATGGTGATTTGAGATGAAAACATCAATATTTCCTTCAAGTTTAATGGGTGATTTTTCTTCCTCAGTGAGATGTGAAGAAAGTAGATGGTTAGTTGTAGAAAATTATTATTTACAGTCAGAACACGAAAAATATTTTAGAAATTTAGAGATGGAACATTTAAAATCACAGTCATGGATAAAAGAAATCAATGTTAATTAAGTCAAAACCATCTCTGAGGCATTTTGGAAGCAAAGATAACAATTTAAAACAGACTAACCAACGCAATGATATTTATCCCAATATAAAACTATATTATGACATTTGTCATTATTGTTTTGTATCCCAGACCCCTGTTAGAAAAGAAACATGTGAATTCAACGTGTCCACATACTTTTGTCCATTTAGCACATCACAAATGTAATGAATTATGAGAAAAATGCTGTTATCCACTCCACACATTCACACAGCTCTTTAGTCAAACCAAGGTCACACAGTCAGGAAGTGATGCCATTGCTTGTCATTTTTGTTTTGTATTCCAGACCACTGTTAGAAAAGAAACACCTGAATTCAACATGTCCATATACTTTTGTCCATTTGTGTATGAGGCATGTATGCTGAGGCTAATAATATGTTTCCAACAGTGTTCAGAAATCAGTATTTACCTCAATGTTGTTGTAATTAATCAGAGGTTCTGACCGAAGCAGAGGTTGTGGTGGATGTCAGACCTCCTCGTGTTGAACGGCAGAACCAGAAAAAGCTGCAGAGACGCTTCAGCTGTTTTAAAGAGTCTGTCAAGTCTTATGTAAGTTGTTTCGGCCCATTACGATAGCAGTATTAAGAAGATGAATGTCACCCCGACTCATCGGTTTTAGACCAGACTGATGGTTTCGACAGTTTCCTGAGTGTATTGTGATGACAAAGCTGTTTCCTGTGGACATTAATGGACAGATGTCTCCCTCCTCCCGTCCTCGGACTGACTTCCTCCACTGGGTGTTTTATACCAGGAGACAAAAGCTGATGATTTTGGCAGCAGCGACAGCAGCAGCTAAACCCTCTTTTCTCATTTCCCAGAAAACACGCAGTCTGTTTTTCTATGCAAATCATGTAAATTTTCATATTAAGACGAACAAATACATACCAACTTCCAACCAGACATCCAATCTCCAAGCAGCCAGCTGTGTCCACATTATAGGGAAACGTTGTGGTTCGTCTGTTACACCAGTTGAAACCATAAGTGAGCTGAAACGACTCATTGTTCGGGGTTTTAGATCCATTTGTTCAAGTTATCAGTCAGAGTAAACAGTCTGGTGATGCTGATTTGTTACTATATAGATGTGACTGTCCTTAGTTAACACTGTGTAGAGGAATGGGAGGATGGGAGGAGCATGTGGGGGTTTAAGTCCTGCAGTGGTATTGGAGGTACAGTAGGTCTTCGAGGTTAAATGGTTGTGTTTTGAAGTGTCTCATGCAACATCTCCCACAACATTCATCAAATTTTATCGACTCAGATGCTCAGAATCAGCTGTTGTGGTTTTATGAGCTGGTCCTTGTTCTCTAAACCAGTAGGTTTCAACTGGTCTTGCTTCAGGACCCACTATCACCCCTCAATAACAAGACAAGGACCCAAAATGATAAAAGTTAAACTTTTAAAATGTGTTTAATAAAAAGATGGTGTGTTTTGGACCTGAGATAATACAAAATATCACAGTATGAAAACACAGAAGACAAGTTTAATGATAAACCACACTGGCCATCTACTGATCTAAACTGTTTAATACCTATTAATCCACTAATCCTATGAATACATACAAATAATTGGTGTAAAATACAGTTATTTGTCTTTTCATGGTCATCAGATATGACCCATTTGGATGTTCAGAGGCTCCATAGTTACCGTGGAAACACCGTCATCTTCTACAACATTGATTCACCAGTAAAACCCATGGAGTTGGATCAATGACAGTGGATGAACACACTGGGCTTATATATATTAATAAACAAAATGAACAACAATGAAAAAAGAAAAAGTACTAAGTAATGAATAATGTAAAAAAAAAAAAAAATGACCAAAGTAATATGGACAAAATAAGCAAAATAAGGCAAGAAAATGTAGAAAAATAAACAAAATATGTAAAAAAAAAAAAAAAAAAAAAGAAAGAAAGAAAGAAAGAAAGCAAATAAAAATTAAATACAAAACAAAAAATAAAAAAAATAATAAGTTAAATGAACAAAATGAATGAAAAATGTACAAAATAGAGGCTCCGTAGTGAATGTGGAAAAACCGTCATCTTCTACATTGATTTACCAGTAAAACCCATGGAGTTTAAATCAGATTTTAATACCAGGTGTAAATGGAGACCATGAAAAGATGACAAACTGCAT